>NC_083342.1:81807561-82107561 GCF_019175385.1 Lycium barbarum | reverse complement strand
CGGATCTCACTTTGCTTTCGTCTTTGGTTAATGCGTTCCATCACTTGCGTATAGAAAGACTTCCTTGATTATGCTAAGCCTCAAGCTCTTCGTAGAATCTCAGGTGAATTAAACCACTTACGATTACCTCTAACTGCTTCCACTTCCTCCTTCATTTTAATAGTGCTTCCTATACACATAACCTTCATATGTTTTCCTGGTATCCTAAGTTTGATGGACCACTTTTTATTCTTTGGAATGCATGTACCGAACTTTATTTTCCATTATCTTATTGTAATATCCTTTGAGGTTTCAACTATGTGAACTTCATACACTTGAATTTCTCATGTGCTCTTGTATGGCCTAGTGACTTGTCCGTGACCTCTTATCTTGCCACACCTAGGTCTTTCATACGTCCATTATCAATTGTTTGTGTCAGGTTTTCTTTATACGTTAATCGTGAAGAACTCCTCTTGGAACCATACCATTCCGTCTTTGCTTACACCTCCTACTACTCACCCAAGCCTCAAATACCCGGCTGTGCTCACTGTTGGTTGGAAACCTCTCGTCAAATGTTAATCACCATTTTTGTTTGACCCTTCGTACTTATGTATCATTCTCAAGCCACGACACCTTTGTAAAGTTGTGACTAACGCCCTTTCTTGACTACAATTCTTCTTGGCGTTCTGCCATTAGGTTAATACGTAATCCTTCTCGATTCTCTATCACTTCATCTCCCCCCTTGAGAGAATTGTTATTAGCTCATACTTAGAGATTTATTCCCGAGAGTCACACTGTCATTTTCTTGCTTTTAACAATTCTTCATGTGGACGTGTTACACCTCAAAAATTCTGGATTTGTTGCCTTGTGAATAGGCTAACGTGATCAAAGGTGATTATGAAATCCTTACGAGATCAAGAGAAGTATTAGATAGCTTAAAGTGCGCACCCTAAGATTTCGAAGTTGTATAAATATGTGAAATTTAGTTTGCTGAAGGAAGTGAAATGTAAGTCGTGTTCGGAAAGGTTTTCGCTATAATTGAGCTAATATTTATTTAGTAATGTCTTGAGGGGCTACTATAGGGCCTATTGTATGGTTAATGAAGTGTTATGTAAGTGCCAAGAAGGTCCCACGAGGATTGAAAGTCAAACGAAGCAGCGAGAGAAAGTTTCAAATAACTATGAGTTATATGACCACTTATACGGTCCGTATAACTTTATACGGTCCATATAAGGGGGGTCTGTATAACATGATTACAGAAAGGGATGTTTCCATGGTGGTGTTATACGGTCCACTTATACGGACCGTATAATATTATACGGACGTATAAGTGGTCCGTATAAGTCCATCGAGCAGCTTTTTAATTTTTGAATAAATAGATGACCCTTGTTCTTTTATTTCATTTCTCACACTTCCACAAGTCTTGAGAGCTCCAAACCCTTCTCCAAACATATTCCACTCCAACCCAAGAGATTACAAAGATCAAGAGGCAAGAATCAAGGTACCCATGGCCTAGAAGTCTTGCTAGGGTTAGTAGACAACAAGGAATTCTTGGGTATTGAAGCTAGGGTTTTTGTATAAGTTGATAGCTACTCCAAAACTCATTATCATGAGATAAAAGGTTAGTTTTCATTGTTATTTCACGTTATCATGAATGCTTGGTTGTTGAAGTACTTGGGTAGAAGAAGAAAGTAGAAAATGAAGTCTAAATGTAGCTTTTGTGATGTTTTTGAGCAGTAAGCTAACTTGAGTCATGATTCTTAGTATGATATGGGTATAATCATTTTATGGAAGGTAGAAATAGTGATGAGGAAGCGTTGTATGAAAATGTGCTAAGAATGGGTGTGAAGTTTTTAGTGTAAGTTGAGCATGCAAATGAATTTTGAAGGCTTAATGGAATGTGATTACTTGATAATGATATTGTGGATGTTATTGTGGTTGTTAGGAATTACTTTGTAATATGGTGGAAGTTGACGAAATAGGGGAAATGCTACCCAATTTTCATTAGATCATGAATTATTCTAGTTTGAATTTAAGAGTATCATTAAGGCTTAACCATGCTATGAATCCTTCTAAATGTAGATTGTTCAATCTTCGACGGTGAATGTTAAGTAGTTAAGAAGACAAAGAGGTATGTAAGGCTAACCCTTCTTTCATTAAGGCATGATTCCCTTGCTATATACCCTCTCATGAGTTCCATAATGTCTTCCAAATGACTCTATCTCTAAAATTACTAAAGCTCATGATCCTCGATACATTCAGGATGCTATTACCTCCCTCATATGATAGTTGATCCTCTAAGGATAGATGTAACGAAAACGATGATGGTAATGATGTTGATGATACTTGTGGATTCTTATCTATACGTGTCTAAGTATGTATGACTATTATGTAACACCGAGCTTATATGGCCGGGTATGATACCTATCGCGTGCACACCATTGCAGTTGGGTACAGATAACACTGAGCCTTGGTAGGGCCAGGTACGTATAACACCGAACCTTATTATGGTCGAGTATGTAAGACACCGAACCTTATTATGGTCGGGTATGTAAGACACCAAACCTCTATGGTTGGGTACGATATTACTACAAGTATAAATGTATGAAATGGAAGATCCCCATTAGAAAAGGGGTTAAGTAAATACGATGAACAACGCTAGAGGTATAAATGGCTTCATTATCTTATAACTTCTCTATCTCATGTCATTCATTATGCTTCTATTATGATGTTGATTATGCTTTACGTACTCAGTACATTATTTGTACTGACGTCCTTTTGTTTGTGGACACTGCGTCATGCCCTCAGGTGGATAGGGAGACAGACTTGATCTATAGATTACTTGTTCAGGGACTGTATAGAGGAGCTCCATTTCATCCGGAGCTACAGCTGTTGGTGTTATTCTTTTGTGTACATACATATGGGCATGGCGGGGTCCTGTCCCGGCTATATGATGATACATACTCTCTTTAGAGGCTCGTAGACGGTTGTGTATAGCTAGATGTCTTGTAGCCTTGTCGGCTCATATTTTGTATATTATTTTGTCGGCCTCGGCGGCTTGTGCATATGGATATGGGCATTGTTGTTGATGATGATATAAATGTGTCGTTGTCCGATATGATTAGTATTATTGATGTATAGAAATCACGAGTAGGCCATGTGGCTCACCTAGATGTGAATACGAATGTACGATAAGAGGTGCCCGGGTGGGTTAGCACCGGGTGCCCGTCATGGCCCTCCGGTTGGTTCGTGACAGGACGCTACTTATTGCTCCTTCTACTATAGTCATTACTTATTAGGAATAGATGGATCACTTACATATCTAGGGTGCCACTAGTCTGCAACTAGTGGCTCAAGCTTGACGAACTTAACTCCAACTTATGACACATGTCTCAGGGTGACCACCTTTAATAACTCTCCAAGGTCATTGTCCTTCCATACTTCCCTTTGCTGCTTAATTGCTTACTAACAGATATTAATATTCTCATCGTCACAAAAATCTTTCGAAGCCCAAAGTTATTGGTATATCCTATACTAGAGGGCTAATCCATTTTGCTGACAACTATCACCAGGGTGTCCAATTTGCCTTTCATAGTAAAGGCACAACCTTGTGACTTATATCCTTTCTTATATTCCCAATGCTAGCTTCCTCTCGCCTACTGCTTCTACTTGACCCTGAGTCTTGTCACACCATTATACCTATCTGACGACATTGACTCACTTATTATATTTATTCCAAACACTTCACTACAAAGGTCCTCATGTGATTTTTAATTTTTCCTTTTTACAATCCCTTCTTCAAACAAGGTGGATAGAGCCTACATAAACTCAAATACATGTGGAAAAGATGTAATCCTATCTCAACCAGCAAGAACAACTCCAAATATAGGATTACTTCACTTTCAGGGATGCTCCAAATCATCCATAAAGAACAGAAGAACACTCTATCAAGTATCATTAGCTTCTTAGTGCCTAAATCACCTTAATTACCTTTAGTTTTACATTTTCGTAGCATAGACACATGAAATACCGGGTGAACGGCCTCCAAATTGGAGGGTAAGTCTAGCTCGTAGGCGACCTCGCCTATCTTCCGCACGATCTGATATGGCCCGATATACCGCGGGCTCAACTTACCCTTTCTACCGAATCTCATGACACCCTTCATAGGCGACATCTTCAGAAATACCCAGTCGCTAATCTGGAATTCTAACGGTCGACGTCGTTTGTCTGCATATGCTTTCTGTCGACTCTGTGCAGCCAATAATCGGTCCCGGATAAGTTTTACCTTATCCACTGCTTCCTGGATCACATCTGGCCCAATTAACTTAGTCTCGCCCACGTCGAACCAACCAATAGGAGATCTGCATTTTCTACCATAAAGGGCTTCGTACGGCGCCATCTGAATACTGGAGTGATAACTGTTATTATAAGAAAACTCAATAAGCGGCAAGTGATCATCCCAGCTGCCCCTGAAATCAATAACGCAGGCCCGCAACATATCTTCCAGTGTCTGAATAGTGCGCTCGGCCTGCCCGTCGGACTGAGGATGAAAAGCTGTATTGAGGCTCACCTGAGTCCCTAATCCCTCCTGAAATGACCTCCAGAAATTTGCCATAAACTGGGCACCTCGGTCAGTAATAATAGATACAGGGACTCCGTGGAGTCTGACAATCTCTCTGATATATAATCTAGCATAATCCTCAGCCGAATAAGTAGTCCGGACTGGGAGAAAGTGGGCTGATTTCTTCAGTCTGTCAACAATAACCCAAATAGAATCGTACCTGCGTGGAGTGCGCGGTAACCCAACAACGAAGTCCATATTAATCATCTCCCATTTCCAGGCTGGTATTTCCATCTCCTGTAATAATCCACCGGGCTTCTGATGTTCAATTTTTACTTGCTGGCAATTCGGGCACTGACTAACGAACTCGGCAATATCTTTCTTCATACCGTCCCACCAATATAAACATCTGAGATCATGATACATTTTAGTGGAACCAGGATGAACAGAATACCGTGCATTATGCGCCTCGCCCATAATCTGTCGCCGTAGGCCTGCAATATCTGGTACACAGAATCTGCCTTCATATAATAATACCCCTTCAGGCGAGATTTCAAACGGAGTCTTTTCTTTATTAAGGGCCACATCTCTGTACTGAACCAGAATAGGATCTTCAAACTGACGCTGCTTTACCTCTTCTATAATAGATGATTCAGCAACTGCACGAACAGAAATCCCAGAATCCCCAGAATCTGCCAAACGAACTCCAAGGTTGGCCAACTGATGAATTCCACGAACCAAGTCCTTCTTACCCGGTGGTACATCAGCCAAGCTGCCCATGGACTTGCGGCTAAGTGCATCCGCTACCACATTGGCATTCCCAGGATGGTACAGAATATCAACGTCATAGTCTTTCAATAATTCAAGCCATCTTCGCTGCCGCAAATTCAGCTCTTTCTGTTTAAAAATATACTGGAGACTCTTATGGTCCGTATAGATTTCAACGTGGACCCCATATAAATAATGCCGCCAAATCTTCAAAGCATGAATCACCGCGGCTAATTCAAGATCATGAGTGGGATAATTCTTCTCGTGCGGTCTGAGCTGCCGGGAAGCATAGGCTATAACTCACCGTGCTGCATCAACACGCAACCTATCCCAATACCGGAGGCATCACAGTTGACAACATACCCGTCTGATCCTTCTGGAAGAGCTAACAATGGTGCTGTAATTAGTTTTTCTTTCAGCAGCTGGAAACTGTGCTCGCAGGCATCGGTCCACTGAAATTTCGCTGCTTTCTGAGTAAGCTTCGTCAGTGGTGCTGCAATAGAAGAAAAATTCTCCACGAACCTGCGATAATATCCGGATAACCCCAGAAAACTGCGTACCTCTGTCGGTGTAGTAGGCCTGGGACAATTCTGTACAGCCTCAATCTTCTGCGTATCGACCCGAATACCGTCTACGCCGACAATATGCCCCAAGAATGCCACAGAAGTTAACCAGAATTCACATTTGGAAAATTTGGCATACAATTTCTGCTGACGGAGAGTGCCAAGTACTGTCCTCAAATGATCCGAATGCTCCTCTGCTGATCGTGAATAAATCAGAATATCGTCTATAAACACAATCACGAACATATCCAGAAAAGGCCAAAATACCCGATTCATCAGATCCATGAATACCGCTGGAGCATTAGTCAACCCGAAAGACATAACTCTGAATTCATAATGCCCGTACCGGGTCCTGAAAGCAGTCTTTGGGATATCAGATTCTCGCACTCGCACCTGGTGATAACCTGAGCGCAGATCCACCTTTGAAAAATATTTAGAACCCTGCAACTGATCAAACAAGTCATCAATCCGGGGGAGGGGATATTTATTCTTTATAGTCACCTTATTCAATTGCCGATAATCGATACACATTCGTAGCGACCCATCTTTATTTCTCACAAATAGTACCGGCGCTCCCCAGGGTGATGTACTGGGTCTGATAAAGCCTTTATCTAACAAATCTTTCAGCTGCTCTTTCAATTCCTTCAATTCTGCCGGTGCCATTCTGTACGGAGGAATAGATATAGGTTGCGTATCCGGCAACAAGTCTATAGTGAAATCTATCTCCCGTTCAGGCGGAAGACCCGGAAGCTCATCAGGAAATACGTCTGGGAATTCATTAACGACCGGAACAGACTGAATAGTAGGTGTCTCAGCTGTAGTGTCATGCACACGAACCAAGTGATAGATATAGCCTTTCTGAATCATCTTCTTAGCCTTGAGGTACGAAATAAACCTACCCCTCGGCGATGTTGTAGACCCGAACCACTCTATAACTGGTTCCCCTGGAAACTGAAAACGAACTACCTTTTTCTGGCAGTCAACATTAGCATAACAGGAAGCTAACCAGTCCATACCCATAATAACATCGAATTCCAGCATATCTAATTCTATCAGGTCAGCTTTAGTGCAGCGATCACATATAGTCACAGAACAACCCCTATATACCTGCCTCGCTATAATACAATCCCCGACCGGTGTAGCTACCTCAAATGGCTCTATAGGTTCAGACACTATCCCAATTTTACTAGCAACGAGCGGGGAAATATATGATAAAGTAGAACCAGGATCAATCAGTGCATATACAGATCTGGAGAAAACCAATAATGTACCTGTGACGACATTCGGCGAAGCCTCCTAGTCCTAGCGACTGGCTAATGCATATATACGGTTCGAGGGACCGCTAGAACCTGAAGAACTGCCACGACCTCGACCGCGTCCCGCCGGTGCAGGCATACCTCGCCCCGCAGAGCGTGCAACTGATGGAGCAGATGATGAACCAGCGGCTGATCCCGTCGGCTGAGCTACACTACCAGAACCGCTCGCCAACGGACAATCTCGCATAATATGGCCCTGACCGCCGCATGAAAAACAGGCTCCAGTAAGTCGATAACACTCTCCCGGGTGCGACTTCCCGCAATGGGAACAACGGGGCCTGGGTGGTCTGGGCTGATTGGGACCTCTGGATACCTGTGAACCTGACGCTCTGGAACTCTGACCGGCCCCAGACGGTCCTGCACTGTCAAATATCCTACCGGCCGGCTGTGTACCCCGGCCTGACGGAGGAGGATGTCTGCCTGACTGCTGCTGCTGAGGCTGTCCGCCTCGAGAATCTCCAGAATAACCTGCGGATCTGGCCCTCTTGGGCGGCCTCCTGTCCCGATCTCTGCTAGAATAATCAGCTCTATGTCGGTCCTCCATACCCATGGCATAAGCCTGTAGTCGGGCAATATCCATGTCTGCCTGCAATGCCACCGCCATACAGCCATCAATCAAATAGCGGTCTAACCCCATCACGTATCTGTGCATCCGATCGGCCATATCTGCTACTATGGCAGGTGCATACCGGGCCAAAGAATCAAACTCCATATTATACTCACGGACACTCCGACCCCTCTGCTGCAAATGCAAAAATCGGTCAACCCGCGCTCGCCGTAACTCTGGGGGCAAAAGGTGGTGAGTGAAATCAGTCACGAACTCGTCCCAAGTAGCTGGGGTAGCACCCTCACCCCTGGATAGCTCCCAGGACTCATACCAGTGAGCAGCAACATCCCGTAGTCTATGCGAAGCCAGCTCAACAGACTCAGTCTCTGAAGCCCTGACCAAGTCTAGTGAGCGCCGCATCCCCCGAATAAAGTCATGGGGGTCCTCGTCGAGCTTAAACCCGAAAAACTCTGGAGGGCCACACGATAGGAACTCTCGAACCCTCAGGCTGTCACGCCTGTCGTCATCATCATCATCTCTCTGCCCGCGTCTGTAGCGCCTGTCCCGCTACCAGAGTGGTCAATAACTGCACAGCCTCTCTCAGTGTCCTGTCCTCCGCCCCTGGGTGAGGAGCTGGAGGCTCGGGTGCGGGTACTCGGGCCCCTGGAGCTGCTGATGGACCTGCTCCAGGCTCCGCCTGTGGTGGTGTAGCGGATCCCTCTGAATGGGGCACAACCTCGGGCAAATCATAAACACGAGCCCGGGTAACTCGTTGTGCCTTACTAGTCCCTGCTATCCCTGCCTTGCCCTTCTGGGCCGCCGTTGCCTTCTTCAGAGGCATAACTGCAAACACAATAACGAATCAGTTCAAAATCATCCTAATAGCACAGCTCTATCGCACGATCTAAGATTACAAAGAAAGGTAACACCATAAATGCCCTGTAGCCTCCTATTTATAGGTGTGGTTCACAACACACCGATAAACAAGACTCTACGAGACACGGCCTGTAGACATTTTGAGGACAAACTGCTCTGATACCACTTTTGTCATGACCCAACCCCGTGGGCCGCGACTGGCACCTTACCGGGACACCCGAACCCATCTATCAAATGCATTCAAGTAAATAGCAGAAGCCGACAAGGCTATATTCCAAATTTAGATAATTTCCAGAAAAATTTCGGCAGAGTTTCCTTTGTTTTACAGACTATCCAAAATAACCCTGTACACAACAAACACCAACAAAGGTCACACAGGGCTAACAAAGCAACGTATAAACATATGCGGACCGGCCGCCTCGGCGTATGGGGTCGCCCAAACAACATATACACATAACCATACAAAAAGACCCAAACCCACAAACATGTCCACAGACCTCTAAACAGACCGACAGAATCATATGACGGGACAGGGCCCCGCCGTACCCAAATAGTCAGATATACAAAAATATATACATAGCAAAAGATGTATGTACCAAAATTGGACTCCGGATCAAAAGGGAGTACTCCGAAATAGCAGAAAGTGGAGCCTACAGTGGTGGATCACCTGTGTCTGTACCTGCGGGCATGAAACGCAGCCCCCGAAGAAAGGGGGTCAGTACGAAAGATGTACTGAGTATGTAAAGCATAGAGTACAGAAATATAGACCACAACTGAAAGCAAACAAGATATAAATGAGAAGTACTGAACGGTATGTCAAAATCTTGGGTCAAAATCATATATACGTAATGCCAACAAAATCATGCAAAGC
This sequence comes from Lycium barbarum, assembly GCF_019175385.1. NCBI lineage: Eukaryota > Viridiplantae > Streptophyta > Magnoliopsida > Solanales > Solanaceae > Lycium > Lycium barbarum. The sequence continues at coordinate 82,098,080 of NC_083342.1, read as the reverse complement.
TCAAGAACGTGGTCACCACACCGACGCTGGTGCCACACACAGCATAACACCAGAAGGTTCAAATCTCCGTACATCCCCAAACACACATATCATCATACATATCACCAGCCATATCACAGCATAACTCCAAACGGAACCCGGCCCTATGGCGAGGTCTCGGGAACCGTAACACAGCATACGACCGAATTCATCATAGTACGCACGAATCATAACCGGCCCGGGAACCGGTGAACGAAATCATAATAAGGGCACGAGCGGAGTCGTGAGCAAACAATGCAATTTGTATATCAAAATAGTCTTTCGAAACTTGATTACATCATAAGTCATCTCATTAGTCAAAGTAGTCGAATAATTTGTTAGTACGGAAGTTCATTTCACAAAGGTGTTCTCAAAGTGGTACGTATGGCTCAAAATATAGTTTAGTACATTATAGTAATCACAACATTTTTTCATAGAAGACAATTTCATAACCGAAGATCCCTTATCAAAACTTTTCCAAAAAGAGAGCCTAATAGAACAAATAAGGCATCTCGGGTTTAGCGGGCCCACCTCGGGTCAAGTCGAGGTGGCGAACATGAATTACGGACATTTGGGGTCTATGGGATCATACATAAAGGTTTCGAAGTGATCCGACTACGTTTGCATAAGTTTCGGACGTTTGGTTACTTTCTAGTCTAAATAGGGTCTTTAAGCTTCAATTGAATTGAATGAATAGTAGCCATTCTCTAATTCGGATTTCGAGGAGCAGAACTGCTCCCGGGGTTCCGATATCAACCTAGCATACTAAGACATGCCAAAAGAAAGAGTGGGGAGCCTTACATACCTTATATACGACTTACGCTCGCCCAAAACTTACGTCCCGTTTCGCTCAGAATCTGCAAATGGTCAAAGTTACCAATTAGGGATTTCAAGGCTTAAGAATTCGCTTAACTTCATTTTTGTCTACCGAAATTTCGGCAGCATTTCCCCTATATATATAAAACCCCCGAGACTTAGCTCGGCTCAATACATATCGACACAGCAACCCACAACATCACAAACATCATAAGTCACAACAAAAGTCACTATAGCGTCGATATTCTTCCTTTCTATATAAATCGACAACTTGCATTCAAACTTCGCAATACCAAACTAATGTCCACATTATCGTATTCATTTCCTCATTCAAGGTTATTCAAACATATTCCAATAATGTTCCGAGAAACATACATAAGTTCAAACGATTCGTCACTTTCCATATTTGTCACGACCCAGCCCCGTGGGCCGCGACTGGCACCCTACCTGGGTACCCAGACCAAAATCGCATATTCGTTTCCAAATCCAAACTGATTTCATAGTTTTACAAAAGTTATGTCAAATATAATTTATAACGAAAATATGTCTTAAGCGGTCATGTCAAATCAAACTCAAACAAAACGGCGGAATAGGCATCGCCGGTCAAAATACAAATATATACAGAAGGGCCATTTGGGGCCATCATATCAAACAGACCGCTTTAAGACCCGAAAGCAAAATCATACACATAGGACACATAGGACCCTCACCCCACAAAGATGACTACAGGCCTCTACGAATTCAAATCATAACATATGGCGAGACAGGGCCCCGCCGTACCCAAACTGTCAAATATCCAAAATATATACAGAGTAGAGGAGTCTGTACCAAGAGTGGACTCCGAATCGAATGAGAGTACTCCGAGAAAGCAGAAAGAGGAGCCTACTGCGGAGGATCACCAAGATCTGCACCTGCGGGCATAAAACGCAGCCCCCGGAGAGAGGGGGGTCAGTACGGAATATGTACTGAGTATGTAAAGCACGGAATACAGAAATATGAATCAAAATCGAAAGCAAATCAGATGTCAAAGTGGGGTACAAACTGGTATGTCAAAGTCTGCAACGAAATCATATACATATATAGTATGCAAGTAAAAATCATGCAAGCGCTTAAGAACGTGGTCGCCACTCCGACGCTGGCGCCACACACAGCATAACACCAGAAGGTTTCAAATCTCCGTACATCCCTGAACATAATCATAATCATCGGTGAGCGTATCGCATCCCGAGCCATATCACAGCATAACTCCAAACGGAACCCGGCCCTATGGCGAAGCCTTGGGAACCGTAACACAGCATACTGCCGAATTATCATAAGGCGCACGAATCAAAACCGGCCCGGGAACCGGTGAACGAAGTCATAATAAGGCACGAACGGAGTCGTGAGCACACAAATGCAAATCGTCTTTCAAAATAGTGTTTCAAAACAAAGTAAATTCATAAATGATATCATATTACAAAATAGTCGAATACTTAGTCGACATAAAGTTTCATTTCGCAAAACGTTTCCAAAATGGTCCATATAATTCAAAACATAGGTTAGCGTATCGAATTGCCCAAACCTACCCCGTAGGAGGATGTTCCAAAGATCCGAAGTAATATGTACAAATTTATTATCAAAGGTGGCCCGAAGGGCAAATCGGGCATTTTGGGGTAGCGGGCCCACCTCGAGTCGAAGTGAGGTGGCGAACGTGTTTCTACGAGCATTTATATGCCAAAGGTCATACATTATCATTCCTAGGTTACCCGACCACATTTCGATAGGTTTCGGACGAATAGTGGCATTCTAGCCAAATTGGAGCCTTTAAGCTTCAATAGAATTGAATGAATAGTAACTTTTCTGTGGATCGGGTTTCGAGGAGCAGAAATGCTCCGGAAGGTCACATATTCAACTAACACCCTAAGATATGCCTAATAAAGAATTGGGAAGCTTTACATACCTCTCAGATGTCGTAAGCTCCTCCAAAAGTTCCGTCCCGTCTCGTCAAAAATCTGCAAATGGTCAAAGTTACCAAATGAGATCCTTAGGTTTATAAATGCCTTTAACTTCATAATTGCCTACCGAAATTTCGGCAGCACTTCCCCTATAAATCTAACATCCCCGAGGCATAGCTCGGCTCCTATTTTATCCACTACAACAGCCCACATATCAACAACCAAAACAAACAACAATAACACCATTCTAGTTTCAAAGTTTTACATGATTTCATAAGTTGACAACTTTTCATTCAAACCTTCACAACTCCAATTCTATATCCACATAATTGTATGCATTCCCACATTCAAACTTATATAATCCCATTCTAATTACAAACCATGCCATACACGAAATTGCATAAAATCCATTATTTTCCCAAATTCTTCAAAACATCTAAAACGCACTACGAACATTCTAACTCACGTCGTTTCATTCCGAATTCATTAACATCATTATAAGTTCATATCTAAAGTCTCTAGCACCCTAAATATACAATGATATACATAATGATACCAAGGGTATACACTTTCCGATAATATCCAAAATCACTTTTCAACGCCAATTCCATTTATCAATTAATCTTTTACGACATAAAGGTCACAACAACACATTATACAAACTTAACCAAGATCAATTCACATCAATTTCCTCTCTATGGCTCACGGCCAATACACACTATACACACACACCCACGACTTTCTATTTATATCAAAATTACGGGATTCTCGCCTACTTCCAATCCTTAACACATTCCTAGCAATTCTATAACATTAGAGGGGCAAGATTCTTACCTTTTACTAATTTTCCGACTTGTCGCAAACGGAATCCTTGTGCCAAACCAATTATACCACGTCGGAGAGCGTCTTGAGTACTTCTTAAATATGAGAAGAACAAGATTTTTGGATCAAACACAAGGGCTAGAAAATTTTCTTTCTCTCTTTCTCTAGCTTCGGCCGAGAGGTGTTGTTGAGGTGCTTTCTTATTTTCTTTGTGTTTTGATTCAATCCTCTTGAAAGTTCTAAGGCAAATGGATATATATCTCAATTAAGGGTCATGTGATAATCACATGACCACTTAAAATGGGGCTTGGGCCAAGCCTTGTGGCCGGCCACCCCATCTCTTTGGGCCTCAATTTTTGTTGTTCAACTTCTTGGCCCAATTCATTAAAATCCCGATTTGTAATTCCCGAGACTAATTTCCGAAATTCCAAATTTACCCTCGGCCTTCCCCGAGGTCTTGACATTAATAATTCCATAACCAACATAGTCATATTCTCAAAAATCAAATTATGTCCTTATAACACACAAGTCGTAATTATTTCTCGATTTCCAATTATACGAAAACACGGGATATAACAATATTGCATCCAAAACGTCAACAACTACGACGAACATACTAACTCGCGTTGTTTCATTCCAAATTCGTTAACAACAACCATAATTCACATTTTAAAGTCTTACTTCCATAATTATATAAAATATACAAAAATCATATAATTTCCCATAAGAACCCGCAACCATTTTCAATGCGAATTCAACTCATTAAACATTCATTTACGCCATAAATGCCATAACGACGCAACTAACGAACTAAAGAGAATTCAATTCATCTTCCCTACCAAACTAGCATGGTTCACGGCCAACACTACTCCACACACACTCACGTCATGCACATACACACCAAAATACCATATTCTTCATGCAACTCTAATCACTATAACATATATACTCATTTCATAACATAAAAATATGGAATTCTCACCTTTTTCTTGAAATTCCGACTTGCCGCAAACGTGATTCTTCCGCCAAACTAATTATATCACGTTGAAGAGCGTCTTGCACTTGTTACAACTACAAGAAGGACACGATTTTTAAATTTAAAACAAAGGCTAGAAAATTTTTGTTTTGTTTTTGAAGGGGGTTCGGCCGAGAGCCTCTAAGGAGGTGTTCTTCAATTTTTTTTTTGTTTGATTTGGTTTCTTGAAAGTTCTAAAGGGCATATGGATATATATCTTGATTAAGGGTCATGTGATAATCAATGAAGGTTAGGAATCGCCGTATGTATGAACAATGAAGGTTAGGAATAAACTTCTTATGACTCAGCTCTATCGCATGATCTAGAATAAGAAAGAAATGAAACAATCCTAAATGTCCTGTGTTGGACCTATTCTGCGTGCAGGTGATTCCATCACATTATACACATGTCGCAGAGTTAACCGTAGTTGTATTAGGTTGAATATGTTGAATGTACACCAAGTGGTGCTCAGCCGGTAAAGCCGGGTGCCCGTCATGCCCCACGGCTTGGGGCGTAACAAACTTCATAGCCTTTGAAGAACAAAAATGCAATTCCATTTCGGGTAAATGCGGGTACAAATAGGGGTTGGCGCTTCGCATATGGGTTGTTCATGGCATGGAAAACGACCCTGCAAAAGGCGGATGCGGGCCTGCAAGTGGAGGCATAAAACGCATTTGAGGAATGGGATTTACTTTGAGACTCCGCAAACTAGTCGCAAACTTGAAATAGTGAACTCAGGAAAATGTTGTTGGATGCGATGCATATTCGGTTGCAAGTATATAATGCGGTCGCATATGCTACCACATTTGTGGTCGGATTTTGGTCGTAAAATTGACTTCAATGCAAATTTTCACCTTGGGGATCTGTGCACCTGACTTTTGTTGATAATCCCAAAACCCTTTATTCCTTTGCACCCACCTTTTCAGATATTTTTCCTCTTTTGGCCTAATAAACACTTTTCACCAAATAGAATTAGGGTTTGAAGATCAAATTGCACATATTTCAACCTTTTTCCTCGAGAATGTTTGAAGGTCTTCAATAACACTTTGAATTTTAAAAAAAAATCAGATCTTCAAATCATTTTCAATTCCTCCCAAATTTCGGATCCAAGACCTTTAGCACTAGGAGAACAAAGCCCAATAGGTTTCAAGCTTAAATTTTTACTTCTTCTTCAAAAACCCACAAGCTTGTTCTTCAACCCAACAATGGTGAATGAACCAAAATGACTCAAATGAACTTGAAAGTTAGGAATTAGACTCTATTAACACTAGGGAATCTTGTCACGACCCAACCGAAGGGCCATGATGGGTACCCGATGTTATCCCACCCGGGCACCTGTTATCGTACATTCACATTTACATCTAGGTGAGCCACATAGCTAAATCATACTTTTTATCCATCATTCATACTAATGTCATTGGGGAACAATACATTTATATCATCATCAACAACTACGCCCATATTAATGTACATAAGCCGACGAGGCTATCAAAATGATATACAAAATATAAGTCGACAAGGCTAAAGACATCTAACCATATACACATGCCTACGAGCCTCTACGGAGAGTATGTCACATCATATAGGCGGGACAGGACCCCGCTGTCCCCATAAGTATGTACACAAAAGAATAGATACCAAAAACTGTAGCTCCGAATGAAATAGAGCTCCTCTACGTAGTCCTTGAGTAATAAAGCTATGGATCAAGCCTGTCTCCCTGGCCACCTACGGGCATGACGCAGCGTCCACAAACAAAAGGACGTCAGTACGAATAATGTACTGAGTATGTAAATCATAATCAACATCATTATCGAAGCATAAGAGACAACATAAGAAATAGCATAAGATGGGCGGTAGCAGAACCTTCGTCATAAACACTTACTTGCCTTTCATAGGGACCTTCCATTTCTAATGCGTGTTTGTGTACATACACACGTACATATCCATATCCATATCCATATTCGTATTCGTATTTGTATACATTTTCATATCCACATTCGTATTCATAATCGTATTCATATTCATTTACATAATCATATTCATAGCATACCCGACCATAAAGGATCGGTGTTTCACATACCCGGCCATGGCAAGGCTTGGTGATTATACATACCTGGCCCTACCAAGGCTCAGGGTTATCCGTACCCAACTGCAGGGGTGCGTGCACAATACATATCATACCCGGCCATATAAGCTCGGTGTTACCTAATAGTCATACATAGACACATATACATAAGAGCTCATAAGCATCTTTGACATCATTACTATCGTCATTTTATTACATCTATCCTTAGAGGAACACTCATCGTATAAGGAATTTAGTAGAATTATAAACATAACGAGAACCATGAGCTTTAGTAATTTTTAAAGATAGAATCATTTGGAGGACATCATAGGTTCATGAAAGAATAGATATATGGCCAAGGAACCATGCCTTATTGAAAGAAGGGTTAGCCTTACATACCTTTTCGTTTAGCTATTATATCGCTTGAGCGTTCTCCTTCAATGCTCGCGTTTCTACCTTCAATAGAGTTTGCACTATCATTAGAAAATCGATAGCTTTACATACTAGACTAAAGCTAGAGAAAATTGGGCAGCATCTCCTTTGTCTATACAACTTTCCCCATATCATATATCAACTCCCAAACGTCTATAGTACATTCACAATATTGTAACCAACAATCTTCCTTCATCCACATTTCACAATTTCACTTCATTTCATCCATAATCATGGTCATGGTACACTATTACGCTTACTCACATATAATGTTTATCCCATGTTCTTAATGTCATTTATAACATAATTATAATCACCACATATCAAGAATCATGACTCATTCCAAGCTACTACTCAAAAATGATACTATTCTCACATTCATGACCCATTTTCTATGTCCTTCTACAATCCGAGTCTTCCGACCCCTCAATACTTTAAACAACATGGACAGACCATAAAACCTACCTTAGATGGTGTAGGAATGGACTTTGGGTGGAAATACTTCACTTGAGGAAAAACCCTAGCTTCAATCCATAAAGTTTTCTTGACTCTAGCAACTCCTAAGAGCTTCTTTATGCTTGATTCCCTTAGATTAATGATATGAGCCTTGGATCTCCTTTGGATTCTTGTATATGAAATGTATGGAATGTTCTAGAGACTTGGAGAGAAGTGGAGAAGTGTTAAAATGAAAATAATGAAGTGGGATCACACTAATATACTTGTAAATAACTCAGCCCGTCGGTGTTATACGGACACTTTTACGGTCCGTACAACATTGCGCGATCTGTATAAGTGGTCGTGGTTCACCATCATGAAACTCATCCCCCTGCTGGGGGTTATACGTACCCCTTATACGGACCGTATAAAGTTATACGGACCATATAAGTGGTCGTATAACTCCACTTCTCTGAAATGGTTTTCGTCGTTTCGTTTGATCTCCAATCCTTATGGAACCTTCTTAACACTTGTTTAACACCTCATTACCAACCTAAGGAGAGTTACAACTCTTCTTTAAGACATCATTTGGTCATCATTAATTCGGTACTCATAAATCTTATCTGACACCTAACGTATACCTTACCTTTCTTGGCAAACCTTCTTCTCTTACCTCAAATGTCTTGAAATCTCAATTAGGATCATCAAATGTTGTTTCTTACTTATTGAAACATCGTATTAGTCTATTGACTGTGCATGAACGGAAAAAATTTCGAGGTGTAACATTCTTCCCCCCTTTAAGAACATTCGCCCTCGATGTTAGGTTCTCAGGGATTTTATAAAAATTTTGCCAGCGTTTTTCCTATAATTTGGCACTACCATCCTGCACAGCAACCCAAAATACATCGCCACACAGGGCTACAACAACAATGACAAATACCATGGTCACACACAACCAAGAAAACATCAAGAAAAGCATTACATACCTGAGGATAATGGCATCTCTGCGTGAATCTCCTCTAAGAGTGAAAATAATTGTGGGTACTGGAATTTTATGTCTTCTTCGGCTTCCCAAGTCATTTCCTCTCTATTATTATTCTTCCACAAAACTTTAACTGAAGCTACTTCTTTGGTTCTGAGCTTTCGTACTTGCCTATCTAAAATGGCAATGGGAACTTCTTCATAAGACAATTACTTTGTAACTTGAACATCATCTATTGGTACTATTCTATAAGGATCTCCAATGCACTTACGAAGCATTGATACATGGAAAACTGGGTGAACTGACTCTAACTCAGGAGGTAGATCTAATTCGTAAGCCACTTTGCCTACTTTACACACAATCTCATAAGGCCCAATGTACCGGGGACTAAGCTTCCCCTTTTTGCCAAACCTCATTACGCCCTTCATCGGCGACACCTTTAAGAATACCCAATCTTTCACTTGGAACTCTAAGTCCCTTCGACGATTATCCACATAGGACTTTTAACGACTCTGAGCTGTTAATAATCGACCCTGTATGAGCTTAACTTTCTCAATAGCTTGCTGGACCAAGTCTGGCCCTATCAATTAAGTCTCTCCTACCTCGAACCACCCAATTGGGGATCTACACTTTCGCCCATATAAAGCCTCATACGGCGCCATTTGGATGCTAGAATGATAACTATTATTATAAGCAAATTCAATAAGTGGTAAGTGATCCTCCCAACTACCTCCAAAATCCAATACGCATGCCTGTAGCATATCCTCCAGGGTCTGAATGGTACATTCGGCTTGTCCATTCCTCTCTGGGTGAAATGTCGTGCTAAGGCTCACATGAGTCCCCAGACCTTCTTGGAAAGATTTCTAAAACTTGCTGTAAATTGAGTCCCTCTATCGGAGATAATAGATACTGGAACACCGTGAAGCCGCACAATCTCGTTAACATAAAGCTTTGCATAATCTTCTGCTATATATGTAGTTCTGACTGGTAAGAAATGAGCTGACTTCGTAAGTCTATCTACAATCACCCATATAGAATCATACTTACGTCGGGAATGGGGCAAGCCTGTAATGAAGTCCATGTTAATTACTTCCCATTTCCAGGTTGGAATTTCTATGGCTTGCAACAATCCGCCCGGCTTTTGGTGCTCGATTTTTACTTGCTGACATTTGGGACATTGAGCTACAAATTCTGCTATATCTTTCTTCATCCCATTCCACCAATTTATAGAATTAAGATCATGATACATTTTCGTTGCTCCGGGGTGGACAGAATAATGGGAGCAATGGGCTTCTCTCTATATTTGGTGGTGTAATCCTACAACATCAGGAACACTAACCTGCCTTGGCATCGAATAACTCCATCTCCAGAAATCTCAAATGATGACTTCTCCTTCTGAGAGAGTGTATCTTTGTAATGAAATAGCAGGGGATCTTCATATTGTCGCTCCTTCACTTCCACTACTAGCGACGAGATTGCTGAATTCTAAATGGTAGCTCCCATGCTACCTGAGTCCACTACTCGAACTCTTAGGCTAGCTAACTGCTGGAGCTCACGAGCCATTTCCCTCTTCTTTGGCTGCACATCGCATAAACTTCCCATGGATCTACGGCTAAGAGCATCAGCCACAACATTTGCTTTTCTAGGATGATACAGGATGTCAACATCATAGTCTTTGAATAATTCCAACCACCGCCGTTGCCGCAAATTCAACTCTTTCTGCTTGAAGATATACTGAAGGCTCTTATGATCTGTATAAATATCCACATGGACACCATACAAATAATGTCTCCACATCTTTAATGCATGAATCACTGCAGCCAATTCGAGACCATGGGTTGGATAATTCTTCTCATGTTTCCGTAACTATCATGAAGCATACGTAATCACCTTACTGTGTTGCATCAACACGCAGCCTAGCCCAACGCCTGAAGCATCACAATACACAACATAACCTTCTGATCCTTCTGGAAGTGTCAGGACTGGGGCAGAAGTTAATCTATCCTTTAGCTCTTGGAAACCATGCTCACAAGCATCTGTCCATTGAAATTTGGCTGATTTCTGGGTTAACTTTGTGAGTGGTGCAGAAATAGAAGAAAAGCCTTCTACAAATCTCCTGTAATAACCTGCTAAGCCAGAAAACTACGAACCTCCGTAGGAGTCGTGGGCCTTGGCCAAGTCTTCACGGCCTCAATCTTTTGGCTATCTACCCGAATACCATCGGCTGAAACAATGTGCCCCAAAAATGTCACTGAGTTCAACCAAAACTCACACTTAGAAAACTTGGCAAATAACTCTCGAGATTGAAGAACTCTAAGGACAGTACGCAAATGATCTGCATGTTCTGCCTCGGATCTAGAATACACCAAGATATCGTCGATGAATACAATCACAAATAAATCTAGGAAGGGCCTGAACACATTGTCCATCAAATCCATAAATACTGCTGGTGCATTAGTTAGCCCGAATGACATCACCCGGAACTCAAAATGGCCATATCCTGTTCTAAAGGTTGTCTTAGGGATATCCTTCTCCCTAATTCTCACTTGATGATACCCGGATCTCAAATCTATTTTTGAAAACCATTTGGCACCTTGTAATTGATCAAATAAATCATCAATCCTCGGAAGAGGATATTTATTCTTAATCGTCACCTTATTCAGTTGTTGATAGTCAATACACATTCGTAAAGAACCATCTTTCTTTCGGACAAACAACACGGGTGCTCCCCACGGGGAAGAACTAGGCCTAATAAAGTCTTTCTCAAGCAAGTCTTTCAATTCCTCCTTCAATTCTTTCAACTCTGCGAGAGCCATTCTATAAGGAGGGATAGATATGGGTCTAGTATCCGGCAGCACATCTATAGCAAAATCAATCTCCCGCTCTGGAGGGAGGCTCGGAAGCTCTTCCGGGAACACATCCGGAAACTCATTCACTACGGGGACAGACTGAAGAGCTTGCGGTTCAGCTTCTACATCTTGAACCCGAACTAGATGGTAAATGCACCCTTTTGTGATCATTTTCCTTGCCTTAAGATAGGAAATGAACCTACCTTTTGGTGACGCAGTATTCCCTTTCTATTCTAAAAATGGTTCTCCCGGAAATTAGAAGCGAACCATTTTCATTCTACAATCAACATTGGCATAGCAAGAAGCCAACCAATCCATACCCATAATAACATCAAAATCTACCATTTTTAGCTCATGTAAGTCAATCATAGTACGATGGTCACAAATCACCACTACACAATTTCTATATACTCGACTAGCTATCACCGGTTCACTAACGGCTGTAGACACCTCAAAAGGTTTGATCGACTCCAATTTGACTCCAAATCGACCCGCAATATATGGAGTAACATATGACAATATGGAGCCCGGATCTATCAAAGCATATACATCATGAGAAAATACTGATAATATACCTGTGACAACATCAGGAGAGGACTCAAGATCTTGGCGTCCAGCCAAATCATAAATACGGTGCTGAGGACCGCTAGAACTGGGGACTCTCCCTCTGCCTCTACCATGGCCGACTGGCGCATGTGAACCTGGCCCCATGGGGCGTATCGATGATGAAGACCCGACTGTCGATCCTGAAGGCTGGGTCCTACCTCTACCACCAACCGAAGGGTTATCACGCATAATATGGACTAGCCGACCACATGCATAGCAAACCTCTGAGCGTAATCGGCACCGGCCCCAATGTAACTTCCCACACTGGGAACATCGTGGCACGGGTGGCCTCGCCTGACTCGAATCACCTCTGAACTGTGATCCGAAAAAAGTCTGACTTGGCCCGGAATGAGTAGATCTATCAAATCTCTGGCCTGAAAACCGTGGAGGCGCACTAGTCATAGAATGGCCTGAATGCCTAGAAAATTGATGCCGGTGCCCGCCTCTAAACTCACTTATCAGACTCGAAGATCTAGCCCTCTTGTTATACCCTCTATCATGCTCACGCTCACTTCTTTGTTGTTGTTGGCTTTCCTCTAAATTTTGGGCATGGGCTTGAATGCGTAAAATATCCATGTTGTCCTGAAAGGACGCAGTCAAGCACCTATCCATCAAATGTGGCCCTAGGCCTTTCACAAATTGATGCACTCGGTCACCCATATCCGCAACCATGGATGAAGCATGCCTATCTGAAGAATTGAAGTGGAGACTATACTCTAAAGCGCTCATGCTCCCTTGCCTGAGATTTAGGAATTTTTCGGCTCTAGCCCGCTGAACCTCTAGAGGCAAGTAATGTCGGAGGAAGGCATCCACAAATTCTTGCCATACCGGGGGAGGTGCATTGGCTCCCCGTGAAGCCATCCAAACTGTATACCAATGAACTGCAACATTCCTCAATCTATAGGATGCTAACTCCACCGATTCGATGTCCGAAGCATGTATCAACCGAAGTGTCCTCAATTCTGTCAATAAAATTCTGAGGGTCCTCATCCGGCTTTGATCCGAAAAATTTCGGAGGGTTCAAGCTAATAAAATCACGGGCCCTTGCACTAACAGCCCTATCACCTTGCCTTGTGCCTTGCCGCTGAGTCTGGGCGGCAACCAACTGAGTAAGTAAATGAATGGCCTCTTTTACATCTTGGCCCGAAACATCCGGTGGAGGAGCTGGAGGTGCTGGAGCTGGGGCTGAGGCTCCCTCATGTTCCTTAGAAATAGGCACTAAATGGGAGGATTGAGATTGAGCCGCATTCTGGGACTCACCCTCCTCAATATCCGTTGGTGGTGCTCTTTCAGCCCGCTTTTCTGCCACCGTCTTGCCCTTTTGGGCTGCCGTAGCCTTTCTCTTTATAGGCATTTCTGAAATACATAACACACGGTTAAGGAAAGAGAAGTCCTTATATCATAGCTCTATCGCACGATCTTATGAAGAAAGAAGGTCATTCATTCCTAAAATGCCTGCAGCCTCCTGTTTATAAGCGTGGCGCGCAACACACCCATAAATAAGACTCTACTGGACATGGCTCGTAGACACTCCCTAGGACAGAACTGCTCTTATACCACATTTGTCACGACCCAACAGAGGGCCATGACGGGTACCCGGTGTTATCCCACCTGGGCACCTGTTATCGTACATTCACATTTACATCTATGTGAGCCAGATAGCTAAATCATACTTTCTATCCATCATTCGTACTAATGTCATTAGGTAACAATACATTTATATCATCATCAACAACTATGCCCATATCAATGTACATAAGCCGACGAGGCTATCAAAATGATATACAAAATATAAGCCGACAAGGCTAAAGACATCTAACAATATACACATGTCTACGAGCCTCTAAGGAGAGTATGTCACATCATATAGGCGGGACAGGACCCCGCCGTTCCCATAAGTATGTATACAAAAGAATAGATACCAAAAATTGTAGATCCGAATGAAATAGAGCTCCTCTACATAGTCCCTGAGTAATAAAGCTATGGATCAAGCCTGCCTCCCTGGCCACCTGCGGGCATGACGCAGCGTCCACAAACAAAAGGATGTCAGTACGAAGAATGTACTGAGTATGTAAAGCATAATCAACATCATTATCGAAGCATAAGAGACAACATAAGAAATAGCATAAGATGGGAGGTAGCAGAACCTTCGTCATAAACACTTACTTGCCTTTCATAGGGACCTTCCATTTCTAATGCGTGTTTGTGTACATACACATGTACATATCCATATCCGTATCCATATTTGTATTCGTATTTGTATACATTTTCATATCCACATTCGTATTCATAATCATATTCATATTCATATTCATTTACATAATCATATTCATAGCATACCCCACCATGAAGGATCGGTGTTTCACATACCCGGCCATGGCAAGGCTCGGTGATTATACATACCTATCCCTACCAAGGCTCAGGGTTATCCGTACCCAACTATGGTGCGCGCGCAATACATATCATACCCGGCCATATAAGCTCGGTGTTACCTAATAGTCATACATAGACACATATACATAAGAGCGCATAAGCATCTTTGACATCATTACTATCGTCGTTTTATTACATCAATCCTTAGAGGATCACTCATCCTATAAGGAATTTAGTAGAATCATAAACATAACGAGAACCATGAGCTTTAGTAATTTTTAAAGATAGAATCATTTGGAGGACATCATAGGTTCATGAAAGAATAGATATATGGCCAAGTAACCATGCCTTATTGAAAGAAGGGTTAGCCTTACATACCTTTTCGTTTAGCTATTCTATCGCTTGAGCGTTCTCCTTCAATGCTCGCGTTTCTACCTTCAATAGAGTTTGCACTATCATTAGAAAATCGATAGCTTTACATACTAGACTAAAGCTAGAGAAAATTGGGCAGCATCTCATTTGTCTATACAACTTTCCCCATATCATATATCAACTCCCAAACGTCTATAATACATTCACAATATTGTAACCAACAATCTTCTTTCATCCACATTTCACAATTTCACTTCATTTCATCCATAATCATGGTCATGGTACACTATTACGCTTACTCACATATAATGTTTATCCCATGTTCTTAATGTCATTTATAACATAATTATAATCACCACATATCAAGAATCATGACTCATTCCAAGCTACTACTCAAAAATGATACTATTCTCACATTCATGACCCATTTTCTATCTCCTTCTACAATCCGAGTCTTCCGACCCCTCAATACTTTAAACAACATGGACAGACCATAAAACTTACCTTAGATGGTGTAGGAATGGACTTTGGGTGGAAATACTTCACTTGAGGAAAAACCCTAGCTTCAATCCATAAAGTTTTCTTGACTCTAGCAACCCCTAAGAGCTTCCTTATGCTTGATTCCCTTAGATTAATGATATGAGCCTTGGATCTCCTTTGGATTCTTGTATATGAAATGTATGGAATGTTCTAGAGACTTGGAGAGAAGTGGAGAAGTGTTAAAATGAAAATAATGAAGTGGGATCACATTAATATACTTGTAAATAACTCAGCCCGTCGGGTGTTATACGGACACTTTTACGGTCCGTACAACATTGCGCGGTCCGTATAAGTGGTCGTGGTTCACCATCATGAAAATCATATCCCTTCTGGGGGTTATACGGACCCCTTATACGGACCGTATAAGTGGTCGTATAACTCCACTTCTCTGAAATGGCTTCCGTCGTTTCGTTTGATCTCCAATCCTTATGGAACCTTCTTAACACTTGTTTAACACTTCATTACCAACCTAAGGAGAGTTACAACTCTTCATTAAGACATCATTAGGTCATCATTAATTTAGTACTCGTAAATCCGACACCTAACGTATACCTTGCCTTTCTTGGCAAACCTTCTTCTCTTACCTCAAATGTCTTGAAATCTCAATTAGGATCATCAAATGTTGTTTCTTACTTATTGAAACATCGTATACCTCGTGCCCTCCGTTAGTCTATTTACTGTGCATCAACGAAAAAATTTCCGAGGTGTAACAAATCCAAATCTAGTGCTAGGAACAACAAAACAACAAGGAATCAATTTTTTGCGTTTTTTGATTTTTTTTTTTTTTTTTTTTTTGTAGTAACAAATCTCAAGACTGGATTTGTTGGAACAAATCTATACTAGGCTCTGATATCAAATGCGGAAAAGGAAACAAACAAGGAATTAAAGGATAAATAGATAGACACAAGGAGGACTTGAATAAGAACTATGGATCCTAAGATTCCAAAACCCAAATTCAAGGAAATCCAACAAACACCTAACTCTTAGAAAGACCTCAAGGGAATTAGATTCCCAAGCAACCCACCTTTCTAAATAAAAGTTCAATCAAAAGCTTCAACAAGCACTCGCACTCTCTCAAGAGAATAGCAATAATATTCAGCATAATCTAAGGAAGGAAATGATCTAAGCTAGCTATTTATAGTTTAGGCTAGTTATTATAAAGAAGGCCCAAAAATGACACTTCCACACTTTGCAAGGATAACCCAAACAGGTTGTTCCTTGAGAATGCGGCCCAAGATACGGCGTCACATACTCAACTTGTGGCCGCATATGCCCCACAAACTCCAAACCAATGAACAATGAAGATTCACCCAGATGTGACCCACTTGCGGCCTAGTTTTCGGTCACATTCTTCCATTTCCGCTTCCCATGCAATCATCAACATTTGGGATCCCCAAGAAGGCATCAAAGTATGCTCTGGCACGCCCATCTTCATAAACATCCCTTGTAACGCTTGAAGGTCACGTGCTTAACTCCTTCTAAACGGCCTTGAGGCAACTTGGATTGCATTATTTATCGCATTATAAATTAATAATAACAAAAAATCACATTACCAAGAAAAAAAATCAAGAAACAAAATATGAAAAAATGAATAAACATAAAACAAAAAGTAGCTAGGTGAAAAAGAATACATAGCCATTTTCATACTAAATCCTCTTAAATAGAACACTTTTTTAAAAAAAAATCTGGCAACAATAAACTTTATTCAAAAAGCAAGATACCTTACACATTTCCTCTAGTCCTTTTCCATTTAATAGAAAATTATATCCAAGGAGAACTGAAGATTAAATATTAAATTGGTAAAATCAAATAAAAAGAAGTAGATAATACCTTACTTTCGGTGAAGTGTTAGTAGATGATGTTATCTCCATGTTGCTAATATTTGCTACATGCTACAAAATAACACCGTTGGCATATTTCAGATGATTAAAATAATACTTTTATATGAGAACTCAAAGAGTATGAGTAAATTTACATAAAACAGTTAAAATATTTATATTTACCGATCTAACTTTTTTTTCTCCTGACTTCAATTGTAGTTGCTATCGGAGGGCTTACATCATGTCATTAGAGAATGACATTTGAAAAGATAATGATTATAGGAAGCCAAATTAGAAATGCAATAATGGTTTACCTCTAAATTGTTGAGCAACATGACACACTATATTGTAGACTCGTTTTTTTTATCTTCATTGCGAAAATACCTAGCGTGTTAATATCTGAAGCCAATCACCATTATATGTCTCATTTTAAGAAGGGAAATTGAATACCTGATGAATTCTCCAAGTATTCCAAATTCTTGAGTTGAAATGAATATTTCAGGTTCACACGGTGTAGACAAGGAAAATTCTATTGGAATTCAAAATCTTCAGTAAAAGGTTAAAATCACAATGAATCAAGGAAAAAGAAGAATTCTTAGCCAACAAAAAAAAAAGGAAAAAGAAGAATAAGAATGCATAAGCACTAAGAAAAAAACAAGGAGGTTATGATTTACACCTTCAGACCTTGGCTTCCTTGAAGAATATAGCTATCATATTTGACTCTAGCTAAACAGTCTAGATCAAGAAAAATTAGCCATACATTCCCCTTGATTCTTGTGTCATAGGAAAATTCAGGCCAAAAGAGATGCAATGAAACCTTAAACAGAATAATGTAACACGGGTTTCAGGTAGAAATGAGAAACTACAACTTTATGAGAATTTGAGAAGAAAGGAAAGGTAAAAAGGTTTGTAACCGATCTGGAATTATCATGTTTAATTAGAGCAAGTCATTCAATAGAAAATAAATATGATTAATTCAATATATTTAAGAGAGTTAAAGGAGTGATTTTTGAGTTTTTATTACATAGAATATCTATATGTCTTGTGTATGCGTAGCTTTATTTTATATATATATATATATATATATATATATATATATATATATATATATATATATATATATATATATATATAAAAAATAAAAATGAACAAATGCACTTAATAGTTAAAACCTCAATCATTAAGATTCAACAAAATTAGTCGTTTAGCCGAGAATTATACACTTTTTAGATATGGATAGTTAGAAAGCACACTCAGTAGGCACTACAATCCCAATCTTCAAGAGTCAATCAATAGTAGTCAGCCTATTTTGAATAGCTAACCACAGGATGAACTTGAAGTCGTTTAGCCGAGAATTATACACTTTTTAGATATGGATAGTTAGAAAGCACACTCAATAGGCACTACAATCCCAATCTTCAAGAGTCGATCAATGGTAGTCAGCCTATTTTGAATAGCTAACCACATGATGAACTTGAATCTAGGATGCAGATTTGTGTTAAGCACCACACTCTTCCAGGTTACTCTTGGATATTGAGGCAGAAGAAGCAAGTAAGCCTTCTGGATTTCAAACTTACCCATTCTATGCATTGTAGACAGTGTAGTTGTCAAGTCACCCTGTAGTTTTCCATGTTGCATTAACAGGTCTCTAGTTTGTAGTATCTTCCTCACAACCCAAGAAGCTGACTTAGGTATAGGAAAGTTTTCAAGGGTCCTGTTCTTTATATAGTGTGCATTAACCCACCGAATCCATAAGCAATCTTTTTTAAATCAATAGCCCACACGTGTTTCATGATGGCAGCCTTGTTCCACAGAACCAATTTAAGTATGTTCAGCCCACCTGCAGTTTGAGGTTGAAAGATCTTTGCCCATGAGACTAGAGCTTTTTTGAGATATCAGCACCACCTGTCCACAAGAATGATCTACACAATGCATCAATCATTTTCATTATCTTCTTGGGCAGTATGAATATTTGGACCCATTAGGTTTGAACACCAAACAATACAAACTCTTCCTGCATAAGACACCAATCTAGCAGACCAACAAGTTATTCTTGCAGTAATTTTCTCAAATGAGACTTTTGTCATTTGAGAAGATTAACAATGATTGTAACCTAACCTATGTGATTGGTGATTCCATGAATTAGATTCAAATGGGTAATAACAAGTCATTAGTTTATCAAAAGTGCACTATTAAATTATCTCCTTTCCTATGGTGTGTGAATATAGTGCAACTACTGCAAGGCAAAGTGAGGTTGAGTTAAACTCTTAATCCAATTCATATCATTTATAGGTGGTGTATTGCTCTACAGAATACACTTAATGATTGGAACTATATGAGTGTGGAGTGGTACCGCTCCTATGAAATTGTGACGGATTTCTAGAGCACTCATGAAAACCACGACACACACATAGCCTCTTAGCGCAAAACCTAGATAACGACAAAGATTGTGCGAGTATAATGTGATAGAATAAAATCCTAGACTTATAAAAGGTTTTTTGGTGCATAGAAATTCTAAACTTCACCAATTGTTCCGTTAGTTTAGTTTTATTTTATCCAGGACTGGTTCATAGTCTAAGCGACACCAAATTCGAGCATTATATTCATATGTAGAAACCCAACAAAACTTCTTACTTCGATCTATTCCTAAATATTCTTTTCAAGATATGTGGGGGATTGTTCAGAAAAAATAATGTTATATCTCAAAAAGTATATTATAACACATTCTTTTTCACTATCCACGACTAATAGATATTAATCACCTTTAATACTCTTTATATCAGACCCTTTATTATTCCTTGAATACAAATCTTTCGACTCATTATTATCTTGAATCTTGGGGGATACATCTATACCAGGTGAAATGTCCTTAAGAACAGTGTTTTAAGTGACATGCCTCAAGCTTTCAAGAATTCCCTACAGTGTTCGTGATCGATTATTTTCCGTAAGATTTCCAACAGTATACACATTATTTTAACCATATTATAAATTTGATGATGATGCTTATGTGTTTTTAGGTCGATAGTTTATGGATAAACCTATACTTGAAATAATATACTACAAATGTAAATGGCATAATAGCAATATATATTAAGCATAGTATAATATTTATTAGCTTTTAAGTCAACAAATAAATCAATAGTATATCTACTTAAGATTAATTAATTATTTAATTAAAATCAATTATTCTTAAAACAAACATACAAAAAGAATTAGTGTAAGTTGAAAAAAGGAACAAAATATGAAATCCAAGATTTGGTGGGATCTCATTAATTTATCAATCAATGCCGAAATTTATACTATGCTAAAATTGTTATAAAATATGTTATTTATGAAAAAATGCAAAACTTGTGTCATTTGTGTTACTAGACTCTATGGGGTCGTTTGGTGCATGGTATAAGCTGGGATACGTCAGTACTAATTTTTTATACCATGTTTGGTAGGAGGTATAAATTTATTCTGGGATAGGATAAATTTATACCTTCTACCAAACACGGTACAAAATGAAGCATAATCCCAAGAGTGAGATATCCACCTTATACCACTAAGGTTGGGATAAATTAATCCCAGAATTATAATCTCGGGATAATTTTAGCTACCTACCAAACCGCCCTGTAAATATGCTGCACCTTGTAAAAATTTCAATAAAACGTGGGGCCCATTTCTTTTCTTTAAAACACTTTCCACGCCACGCGCCAGTGTGAGCCAAGTATGACGAAGAGAATCCAATTTTGGTCATGGTCCTCCACCCCCAACCCCTCATTAAATTTCACACCAATTTGTTACTGTTATATTTCCCCCTCATTAATTGTTGTAAGCTACTAGTAGCAGTAGGCATCATTTGTCAAGGATGTGGTCAATTCTCTGACTTGTTTGAACATTCTTGTTCTGTCTCGGTTGGTTATCTTGTAAAGGGGTTTAACCATTTTACCTCATACTAATAAACACAGATTTCAGGTTTTACGATCTTCCTTATTTATGCATTTCCTTTTTGAATCTTTTTCTTTCGTGTTTTTATGATTTGGCGGCTTTCCATTTGTAGCAATATGTTGGGTCTTGGATTGATTAGCATAGCGGGTCATGCTACCCCAAGTAAAGAATTACACTGGTTACTTTCTGCCTTTGCTGGTATCATCATGTGTAAAATTGTGAGTTCTTTTTCCTCTCTTATATTTGGTCTTGCTCTTATTGTGTGTACGTCTCTAAATTCTTGATCACATATTTTTGCTCCTTCTGAGATTCTAGACCCTTTTCAAGTGTAAATATGGATTGCTTGATGTTGAACTACTTAAGTGGGATGTTATTTTCTCTGTGCTTAGGCTTTGTTTTGTTTTGACTTTAAAGAAAAGAGCATATTATCATCTTGCAAACAATACATTGAGGCCTATTTCCTTGTATTCCGTGCAAACAAGCATATATAACTCATCTGGATTTTATGAGTTCCCTATAAGTATAACCAAATTGTATTACTCTCTACTTATTACATGGATAATACTTCTTCTTGCTTATTAATTAAAAAAAAAAAAGAGGTTCTAAAATACAATCTTTAGCTCTGGCAAGAGTTAGGACTTGTATGCCCTTTTTCGCTCTCTCTTCTCTAGTTCTAGGGGAAAAAATAGTGTGTCTTATTGTTCTTCGTCTTACTTTTGAACAGTTATTATTTTATATTTTTTGAACAGCTTCGTCTTACTTTTGAAGATGTTATATTCTTTGGTTGAAGGTTTATCAATTAACAGGTGCTATAAGTCCTTTGTTCTTCACGGGATATTTTAAACTTGACGACCAAAAGAAACTTGAATGGAACAACAGGTAGTAATCTTAACATTCATGTAAATTTTTGTTTTTCTATTTTTAGTGATATAGCTTGGATGGTGTCAGCGTCTTACTGAGGAATCTTTCGTTTGTTCAGAGGATTTTCCACTTTCCATGCACTCCTTGTAGCAGCTGCTTCTATATATCTCTTGCTTGAATCAGATCTTTTCCTTGATGGTGCTCAGGATGAGTTAATGATCAATAGAACCTCGGCTTTTTCAGACACCATACTCGGGGTATTAATGCCAAACTGACTTCCTTTTAGATTACAGTTATAAATGGTTGCCAATTTTTCTCCAATTCATCAGTTAGCTAGATTTGACATTTTATAAAAATTAATTTAGCTGAGCAAATGTTTTATCCACATTGTGAAGTATGTTTGACAAAAGGAGTTTGACTGTTTTGAGCAAAATGCTTAATTCATACCCTTATTGTTTTCATGCATCATTATGTTTTCAGTTTCCCAGGGTAGTAACACAATCACGGCTTTACTTCCCCCTGGCTACTCTGCTATCACTTCATCTGAAGGATCTAAACATAATAATGTTGTCTTGGTCTTGCTTTGTGAACAAATTCCTTGTTCCTTCATCTAATTCAACTCTAGCCTTTTGTGTTGACATTATGCTGGATGTATAATCTATTCTCAGCTCTATTCTATCTGTATGGTGATGCAGATCTCCACCGGCTACTTTCTGGCAGACTTGGCAATGATTTTGTATTACTTCCCAGCCTTGGGTGGAATGGAGTATGTAAGTATGGGGTATTTTCTTATATAATTATATCATCAATTGCATAAATTGGAGTGACTGGGCTTTTAATCAATGCGTAATAGGGTCTACTCCTTTCTACTTTATCCTGCCCAACTCCAACAATGAGCCCTTGTTAAAGGTTGATGAATAACTTTCTCTTACTCTTCATAGGGTCTGATTGTATATCTAGTTGAAACTTTTGTGGCGTTGATGTTTAAGATTGTACTTTGCCTTTGAATCTTCATTTCTCATCCAGGTCTTTCATCATGGACTCTCAATGTTTGCAATTGTTCAATCCCTTTTAAGTGGTCAAGCACAGATATATATATTTATGGTACTCTTTACCGAGAGTACTACTCCCTTTGTTAATTTGAGATGGTAAGAGCAATCAGCATCTGCTATTCCTTGTCCTCCAAACCTCACATTCTACATTAGTGACTGCCATTAGCATATGTGCAGGTACCTGGATGTTGCTGCTCAAAAGAACTCTAAGCTTTATGTCTGCAATGGAGTAGCTTTATTTCTTGGGTGGCTGGTATGGTCTACGAGAATATATTTCCTTCTGTCTTTGTTGTTGCAATTATGCGGATATGGCATGCCTCGTATATGAAGCTAAACCTACTTGGGTGGCTATCGATTTTGGAAAAATTAATTTGGCAAGAATGGTCTATTTAAACTAATGACCTCTTTTGTCATAAATTTGCAAATTGCTTTTCTTCTTTGATGAAAGCATTTTAGGCACAAGATACTTCTGATTTGTCCTCGAGAAGTGTGAAATAGGGTTCTCTAAAATAATAGGTTGTCTAATCTCACCAGAAATGGCTTTGTGCTAACACCAATGCAATGTAGTGTAACAATAACAGCTAACCCTGAATCCAAGTTCGTTGTATCACCTATCTCGAAAGTTTGCTTCTATTATGTTCCGTTCAAGTGAAACAACTGGTAGTTGTTATGTGGCTATGTTGCTGAAAGGGGTTTGTGGCTTAGCAGGTTATGTTACAAGGATGTTGGTTAAACAATTTGTTTGTTGGCTGAATACATAGACACCCCCTCAAAACTTGCCCTACTTTCTCTTTAAGACACCTAAACTAAGAGTTCTACGTATAAACACCTAAACTCTCAAGCTAAAGTGTGTCTGTTAGACACAAGACTCTGACATGGCAAAAAGCATGTCATCTACCCGACATTGAGCGCGTACCAGAAAACCATTTACTGCATAATATGAAACTTCTCCAGAAAAATAATTTTCCGGCCACCGTCTTTCTCTTATTTTAAAAATGACATTCATATTTGGACCATTCTCTTCCATTTCGGACAAATAGAATCTTTTTTAAAAAAAATGTTTTTTTATTACATAGGGGGTAGGGGAGGGGGAAATGGGGGAGGGGATTACAATGTGGGGATTCGAACCCTCACCAACAAGGTGAAAGTTAAGGTAGTCAACCAACTGAGCTACTAGATCCCAATTGTTTTTTTATTACATAGGGGGTAGGGGAGGAGGAAATGGGGGAGGGGATTACAATGTGGGGATTCGAACCCTCACCAACAAGGTGAAAGTTCAGGTAGCCAACCAACTGAGCTACTAAGTCCCTACCGGACAAATAGAATCATTCTTCTTCCTAAACCCACTTTTCTCCTCTTTCATTCAAACCCATCCCAAGTTGAAACATTATTTTTAAATTATTTTTTTAACATCCATATAAGTATTCGCTGGTTTATATTAAAAGGAGGACTGATATGCTCTTCCAAATTAGCCTTTCTTTTTCCAGATTCAATTAGTTTTCAAACTCATTTAAGTTATTTGTTAGGACACTGAAAAGGATGAAAGAAAATTTAAATCCGTAAAAGTTCAACAGGGTGCCACTCTTGAATGTTAAGTTTGTTAGTTTGGTGCTGATAATGATTAGGAGGAAGGAGTGTAATTATCGATCACATAAGAAATTGGTAGCAGCTGCGACTGATATGAGCGGTAGACGAATCACGAATGTAAAGAGGAGCTGCAGAGAGGTTCTTTTTTTTTCCTTTTTTTTTTCCACATGTCACCTCTTGATTCGCTTTTTTCCCCCCTGGTCATAGCGTTTGAAAGTCACGCACTTTGTTTTTGTGGAAGATTGTTTGTGAGGTGTCTGACAGGCACAGTTTGACTTGGGTTCAGGTCCTTAATAGGTATAACCTTTAGTTCACGCGTCTAAATGAAAAAACCGGACAAGTTTGAGGGGCCGTATATGTATTCAGCCTTGTTTACTTGATATGATTATCCTTTTTGAAACAATAATACAGTAATTCTCATTGTTGGAGATCCCAAAATATTATATTTGTGACCACTGACCAATATATCAAAATATCCTCATTTCAAGAAAGCACAAGAGATTGCCTGGGTTTTAAGCAATATTACAAACTTGCAATAGTTATAAACATTTGTTTTGAGGTTTAGCTTAATAGCATCATGAATCTTTTAGTCAAGAGTTTTGACTCTTTCCCCAAGTAATTCATGAAAATTGAAGGAAAAGTCAAGTTAGTTGTATGTTCGAGAAAGCAAAATCTTGAAATGTTATTATTCTTATTTTCATTTGACGTGTTCTTTTTATGCTTTTGATTGTTAACTTTTTCCGCCAAGAGACTTCGGATGCTAATAAATTGTTAACTATAAGGTCTGCGTATACACTACCCTTCCCAGACCCCATTTGTGGGATTATACTGGGTATGTTGTTGTTGTTTATAACCAAGGTTTTTGATGTGATTCTTTCAGGTTGCAAGGATTTTTTTGTTTCTCTTCCTTTTCTATCACATGTTTAGCCATTTTGATCAGGTGAGTACCTATTTGCACAATGTATTGGATCTAAACTGTTTTAAGGCCTAATTCCTCTTCAACTTAAAATACTTATGAGATTTTGAAGCTGTGCAGAACTTTTCAAGTATGTTATACTATACATGGATTTACAGTAAACTCTAGGTCTTAATTTATTGCGTAGCTAGGTCAAAATTTTGGTTCCTTCTGCATGATCCAAGTGTCTGAACAAGGCAGACGTGTATTTGGAATTTCTCTTATTGATTAGCCTTTTTTTTTTTAATAACTCTGAAATCTCTGAGGATCGTGGCAAACAGTGCTGAACTCAGTGAATAATGGGCCTGCTCCTCTACCTTTCTCCACTTAACTACTAGGCTTTTGTCTAGGGCAGTGTTCGAACCGTGATGCGTGCGTAACCCACCCATTACACACTGCGCTCTTACTACTAGAGCAAAGCCCTGGGGCTAGCCTATTTAATTGATGAGAGTGGGAAATCTTAAACTTCGTAGTTATCTCATATCTGAACAGAATAACATGCAATTGATTGTCGGGTATGGCATTATATGTCCATGGGATTTGCTTGATGTGTTGTTATATTGTTTGTACTTATGGTAGTTGTATCAACGGCCACTACTTGATAAGACTTTCGGAAATAACATAATTGTTTCCTCCATCCCCTCTCCATTCTGACACTGTTTCAATTGTTGTTCAGATAAAGAAAGTTTATCCACTGGGCTTCTATAGCTTGTTAACTGTACCTCCTGTTTTGGCACTGCTGAATACCGTCTGGTTTTGGAAAATTGCAAAGGGTTTGATTAAGACTTTGAGAAAGGCTAGACACAGCCAGTAGCAGACAACTACTGCTCTTTTGGAGCTTGTGCAGGTACTTACAGTGGTTCACCAGGGTTATCATTTATGAAATCAACCTCTATGTTCATCAAGTACAGCTGTTTTCTTGTCTTTTCAATACCTATTTCTTCATTGAGTTACTGAGCCAACAAAACAAGTGAAAGAACTGATTGTAAACTAACATTTTTACAGTATCTTTGTCCGACATTGCTAATCATAAATGTGGCATCCCTTTCAGTAATTGTAGTGTGATGCAATACCGAAGTGTAGGACCGCTGATTGGCTGTGATGTTGTATTTGCTGGCGACAAGGAGCCTATTTTGATATTTTTCAAATTTCTGGCTTGTTTGATCAGCTATTTTGGCTTAACCGTTTTACTCATAATGTACAAAAATTGATTTTGGCTTAGCAAAAGGAACTCAATGGAATCAGATCTACTCATTAAAGTGAAGCTTTGCTCTAGGTTTACCTACTTTGTTGGTCTTAAGCTTTGCTCTAGGTTTACCTACTTTGTTGGTCTTACTCACCCTTGGACCCTTGGTGTTTATAAATGTCATGCCGTTTACATACACGTTCATCACTTGTGGTTAATTGATGTTTATTTTACCTTAATATATTACTTAATTATGATTAATTAACGTGGTTCAGTGTAAACGTCGGATAAGTTGTTTCTTGGAAACTAAGGAAGATTCGAACAAGTCAATTCTTTATGGTAAACTTACAGAAATAACTATCTTATATAGGTTCTTACTATTAGTAGCTATCTATTTCAATATTACGATATGTAGCTACCATTTCATTAGTTTATGTATTTGGACGCGTGTATTTGAAGGTCTTCAAATACATAACTAATCTGTAAATAATAACCACATCCCTTAAATTTAGGCATTAACGGTGGTGTTTATTAATAGACAGAATATATATTTTTTTTTAATATCTTTCTCTCTTCCCTGCTTTTGGTAAGGTAATCAAGTAATTATTCCATTCTTTATGGTAAATTTACAGAAATAATTACCTTATTATAGGTTCTTACTATTAGTAGCTACCCTTTTCAATATTACGATATGTAGCTACCATTTCGTTAGTTTATGTATTTGGACGCGTGTATTTGAAGGTCTTCAAATACATAACTAATCTGTAAATAATAACCAGATCCCTTAAATTTAGGCATTAACGGTGGTGTTTATTAATAGACAGAATGATTTTTTTTTTAATATCTTTCTCTCTTCCCTTCTTTTGGTAAGGTAAATTTTGTTCCATAATTTTAGCTTCCATTTCTTTTTCCAACCAGGATTTTCTTTCTCTCTTCCCTTCTTTTTGTAACTAAATTCAAAATTCAAAAACATTAATAATAGAAGGAAGCACAAAAACAGAGACTACGATCATTCAACCAGTAATTCGAAAAATACATGATTTGTAACTTCAAAACACTTAGAAAACAATTGTATTTAAGTTTTTATTGAAAAATTCAAATATAGAAATACATTCATAAATGAATTTAAATGACTGTGTATTTGATTCGCAGTTCATCACTAATTCAAATACATACAAAAAAATACGTCCTCATTGGTTCAAATACACAAAAACATGCAAACATATGCATCACTGGTTCAAATACACATACATAGAAACATCATAAACGAATTTAAATGACTGTGTATTTTTTTCGTAGTTGATCATTATTTTAAATACTAGATGGCCACGGGCCCAACACTTCGGATTATAGTGTATCTATGTATATGTATATGTAGTTGTGTTTAGATAGTGATAATATATGTATATATATATATATATATATATATATATATATATATATATATATATATATATATACACACACTGCGTTCAAAATACGATTAATATAACATTGTAGTTTGTGTTCCGTATCTAAAACTTTATTATATTCATGTTTGCTACGAAAATTTATTAATACTTTTTAAAAGAGAAGAATCGTTTAAAAGAAAACTATTTTTCTCTCTTTGAGATAAAATAATAGCAATATTTAAGCATCAGTTGATACTTTCAATTTTAATTCGATTAATTTAAATGTGTAAAATACTCATTATTTGTTATCAAATTTTAATTTGGATAATTCTAATTCAAATTATTAAATTAATTTTACATGTTTAAAACGAAACCAAGTAGAAATTGATTTTCTATTTAAACGAAGAAATGTTATTTTTTAATTTTTGGTAACTATTCTCGGTTTAGCTCATTTTACTTGTCATGTTGTCTTTTGCATGATTTTTTAAGGAAACGTGAATTAGAATTATAATTTGACTAATTTACTTTATTCATTATTTGATCTTCATTTGATATTAATCTCTTTTCACATTTATTAGAGTAAGAATAAAAATAAAAAAGTAATTAAATTGTATCTTATTTTTTAAATATATAAATTTTAAGTATATTTATTTTAGTAAACGTAACAAATAAATGACATGGCGGAATAACAAATACAACAATTAAATATTTTGAAGAAAAGTAATAATATGAGGTTCATGTTTTTTGCTTGCAATAATTTCATTTGCTCCCACTAATGGGTTAATATGCATGTGGCAATGATCCACTATTATTGACTTGATGAGGATACTTTGGGAATTACATGAATATTGTTTGATTTTTTAATATATGGGGTGCACGTTTTTTTTTTAATATATGGGGTGACGTTATATATATATATAAGTTATATGTATACTATATATACTTATATATTATAACTTAAGCTATTTATAGCTTAATGTTTTTCTAAGTTTATAAATTCGTATTTTATAAATTAAGTATATTTATATTATAAGTATATTCTTAGTATATTTTAGTTATTTTTCAAGTATATAACTTTCTAGTTTTTAATTTAAGTAGATGTATATTATAAGTATATTCTTAGTATATTTTAAGTATATTCCTAACTTAATATAAGTAAAAATATGAACACAAGTAAATAGAAGAAAGCTCAATGAGCCATATATTTTATTCATTCTTGGATAACATTTATTTGCAAGTTGTAGTTTTTTTTTAACTTGCAAATAATACATGAGTTGCAAAGAAATAGTAGAATAATAAAATCACCAATTCTCAATCATTTGGTTAATTTCCCTCATATCATATTCGGTCATGGAGATATCTTCAAAGTCTTCCATTTGGTCCGCTCTACTTGCTATCAAATCTTCAATCTCTTCATCTTTGCCTTCCATCGCTTCTAAGTTTTGGTTGCGTCGCTCCTATCTAATCCAATCGCGAATGCACACTAGTACTTGCAAGCTAAATCCGGATAATGAGTGTCTATGGTCTCCAATTTGTTGTCTTCCTTGGCTAAATGCACTCTCCGAAGCCACGGTTGATACTTGAACCGTAAGGATATCTCGAGCCATTCTTGGGAGTATCAGATGACTTGCCTTGTATTTCTTCCACCATGCTAAGACGTCCAAATCATCTAGTTCCTTGATATCCACATTTGGCTGCATCAAATAAAAGTGATATTCATCAAAGTTTGCATTACAAGAAGGAGTTGGATGTGAATGTAAAACTTTTAAATGCGACAAACCCGACAAGCCCTTCTTGCTACTTTGAGAAGTAGTAGGGCGTGGAGCAACGGGTGTAGCATGTTCTTTCAAATTAGAATAATGACTAAAAACTTTTCTAAACTCGGCATCAATAGCGAGGTCGGCTTCAGCTAAAGATGGTTCAACTCCCTCTTCAATTTCTAAAAATGTATAAATTTGATTAACCAATGCTTTAGTATAAGATACTTTTAAACAAGGATTTAAAAGAGAACCCAATATAAATAAAGTTGGGATGGGAAAAAAATACTTCTTAAATTTTGTTGTCATATCAAAAATAGCCGCTTGATAACCGGGTCCGGGTCTATATTTATACTCTTGTAAACCTCTAGCTATTTCCGCTAAGTAGGCTAAAATTCTGGTTACCGTGGGATAGAATTGATTTAAAAGCAAGAGTTGCATTATAAAAAAATTCTAAGAGTTCAACACATTCCTTAACATCTTCTCAATGCGTAAAATTTAAGCAATCATCATTATTAATATTATATTTGTTGTGAACTTGTTGTATGGGAATCCTATACTCATATGCTTGTTGTAGGATAATGTAAGTGTAGTTCCACCTAGTCTCAATTTCTACTTGAATTTTCCTAGGTCTAAGGTTATTTTTCACATAATAATTCTTAAAATCTCTCATTCTTCCCCTATTACCATTACAAAAAAGAAACACAACCGCCTCTCTAACTTTTTGAATAGAATCGTCAAAACACACAAGACTATCTTTAACAATTAAGTTTAAAATGTGACAACTACATCTCACATGAAAAATATTTTTTAGCGGAGGGTTTAATTCCCTTTTTAAAAGACCAATCGCCTTTGTATTATTAGAAGCATTATCTAAAGCAATACAAAGTATTTTTCTATAAATGTTAAAAAATCTCATAATAGTAGACATTGAATCCGCTAAAAATTTTCCACCGTGACGACCTTTCCCTTCATCATATAAAAAAGTTATAATTCTTTTTTGCATAACCCAATTATCATCAATCCAGTGACATGTAATAGCAAAAAAATCTAACTTGTTAAGACTAAGACCCAAATTAGCGGTAAGAGAAACATTACAATTTAAATAATTAAATACATGGCGCAAATAAAATCTATATTTTTTATACAAATCTATAACATCCGCTCTACAAGTACTTCTAGGAATACCCTCAAATAACGGATTATAACAACGTTGAATGTAAGTAACAAACCCCAAATCCGAA
This sequence comes from Lycium barbarum, assembly GCF_019175385.1. Lineage (NCBI taxonomy): Eukaryota > Viridiplantae > Streptophyta > Magnoliopsida > Solanales > Solanaceae > Lycium > Lycium barbarum. The sequence goes on along the minus strand of NC_083342.1, from coordinate 82,067,038 downwards.
GGAAAGGAAAATGGTAAACAATCATAAGCTATTTCTACACGCTCTTTTTTCTTGTCATACTTAAAATTTTTACCGGTTTGTGGGTTTATCGTCATTTGAATACCCCCCACATTTGAACCCGTTTGCTCTCCCCAAACATCTATATGTTTCTTTCTCATATGACCATTTAGTGTACCCGTTTCACCATTCTTACTAGTTCCTTGCCTAAAAGCAAATACTTGTCCACATAGGATACATTTAGCTGTTTGGCTTTCCTTATCCTTAGTCATAAATTTCCAAATTTTAGCGGTTGGCTTACGAGTTCTAGGCAGTTTATCTTGTGTATGTGATTGTGCAGGACTTGTATCTCCTATGGGATTTTCGGGGGCTTGTGTTTCATCATTATCATCAATTTCATTAAAAGTGTTGGTATAATGTTGTTGCATTGCCTCATGATCTAAAAGTGGATTATTTCCACCAACATCAATACCTAAATTAGGTGTTTCTTCCACAAATGTTTCCTCATTAAACCCACCCCTAACTGTTACACCCAGAAATTTCGTGTTACTAAGGCTACAGACGACTTAATGTGAGCTCGAGGGGGAGCAAATATCACAAGTATAAAGAATGAAATTCTACTGTAGTAGCATGAGTATGATATTTGGAATTCGTACAATATGATTGGAATAATATGTTAAAAGATATATAGCCCTCGTAACCGTAAGCTGAGGTGGGGCCCACATGATGTGATTTTTATAAAGGACATATGATAAGTTATATAGACAATATATGTAAATTTAAACACAACTCAAGAAGGACCCTTGAGCCAAATCCAAGTGTAAGCCCTCCAGAAAGATGTTTTTAAGTTACGTTTTTGGGTGTTCTGACTTCGGGAGACCATAACCCCATCATTATTTGGGAATTTGGGAAAACTTCTAAAATTAATGTTGTAGATAATTAAATTAGATTTCCAACCATATGTCGTGGGCCGGTATGTGACATCGGGATAAAGAGTTATGGACGTTTTAAGGCAGAAAGGTCAAGCTGGGCAGTGAAATGGGCCCAACCCGATTCCAAGTCGGGTCAGGCCCGTTTCCCTTGCTATTTAAGGGAAATTTTCTGCCTTTAGCCTCATTTTTACACTAGAAAAATCCAGAATATTTGAGAGAGAGAGAGAGAGAGAGAGAGAGAGGAGAGTTAGAGAGAGAAAGTGGAGAATCGATCAAGTTCGAGGCCCCGAATCTCGAGGCTCGTGAAGGATAAAGTGTAGTACGAGTTATCATCGTCATTTTAAGCTAAATATTGATCCTGGGGGAGGATATTTTCGTGGTTGAGCTGCTCCTAAGGTATGTATAAGATTCCTTTTATGTTATTAAAGTGTTTATTTAGAATTTTAACGGATTAGAACGGAGAAAATAGCGTTATAAACTCGTTTGTTGTTTTGTTGAGATTTATGGATCGGGGGTTGTTTTAGTTGGATTAAATGGATGGGATTAGCTGAGTTATGATGTATAATAATTGTTGATGTTGTTGACAAGTTGCTGTTCTTGAATTTGGGAGAATAAAGTGTATGAAGATATCATATACAAAGCGTATACCGGGCTGTTTTTATATGATTTTCGTGACTGTTTTGTGACAATATTTTGGGGATATTTGGTGGTTGTTATGAATTGTTTTGTGGGCTGGAATATCGTGGGATTGGCTGTAGTTGTTGTTGTTGTTGTTGTTGTGTTTGTTGTTATACTATAGATATACGAAAATAAAGAAGTGTATACAAGCATTGGTATACGAATGTATATTGGGCTGTTTTGGAAGTGATTTAAGAATGGATTTAATTCTAGTTTGATATGAAATTGTTGGTGTTGTTGTTGTTGGTATTTTGATTGATGTTTGGCTAAATTGGAATCTCGAGGATTGTTAAGTTTTCAGGGGAAATGCTGCCCGAATTTCGTTAAGTTTCATTCGTACTTGGATTGGTTAGTAAGTGATGTGGATGATCTAACTGTGGATTATGTTATCTTAATTTTAGACCTACGAGCTCGAGAAGTAGACGTTGGACATTTAAATAAGCGTTAAAGGTATGTAAAGTTATCCCTTCTTTCTTTTTGGCATGATCTTTATGAAACAAACAGACGACGTATATATATATGACTCCACAGAAGCTCCTATTCTTAGAGACACTAGGATGGCTAATGTTCTTGACTTCCAGAAGCTATTTCATTATGTCTTGATACGTGTATATGATTCCAGAAGTTCTATTTTAATATAATCCGTAGTGACATTCGAAAGGTACTTGATATGACTATCGTCTAAATTTTCAAATGATGGTTCATTTTGATTATCTTATTGAGTCTCAGATATGATTTAATTTGCATATAGTTGCTCATTACTCTACTCGTGCATGCCTCAATACATCTTTCACTGAGTCTCGGGCTAGGATACGTTCTCGTACACAGTTTCACTGCATTGTTCACCGAGTCCCTCACTAGAGGGTCGGGTACGGTGTATATATATATATGTGTGTGTGTGTGTGTGTGTGTGTGTGTGTATGATGGTGTTATGATGTGATGATGTGATGGTGTTATGATGTGATGATGTGATGGTGTTATGATATGATTATGGCGCCAAAGATGGTATGTGGCGACCTTATTCACCGAGTCCCATAATGGGCCGGATATGATATATGATATTGATATGCATGATTTTCATTTCATAAGGCAAGTGTATTGATATTTTAAAAGTCATACTTGTTTCTGGTAATCTCTATTTCAGTTATGATCATCTTTATTGTATTTCATGCTTTATATACTCAGTACATATTCCGTACTGACCCCCCTTTCTTCGGGGGGGCTGCGTTTCATGCCCGCAGGTACAGATAGTCGGTGTGGTGACCCTTCAGCATAGGACTTCTACTCAGCTGTCTTGGAGAGCTCCGTTGTTCCGGAGCCTAGACTTTTGGTACAGATCTTATGGTGTATATATATATATGTTTACCCAAGGGTACGGCGGGGCCCTGTCCCGTCATATTTCGCTATCGATATTCTTAGAGGTCTGTAGACATATGTGTGGGTTGTGTATAAGTTTGTTCAACTGTGTCTATACGATGTGCTATGGATATTGATATGTTGTGGCAGCCTTGTCGGCTTGCGTATCATAGTATGTTCTGATTAGTTGTGACTCCTCAGGAGACAGGTTATTTGAGTATGTATATATATGATGACGTTACGAACCTTTGGAGTTCTTATGCAAGTTTCCATATTATTTCATAGATTCGGTTTGACTATACCTAACATGTACGTATGTGAGTGTCCAGCTCGGGCACTAGTCATGGCCTATGGGGTTGGGTCGTGACAAAAGTGGTATCAGAGCAGTTCATCCTCGGAGTGTCTACAGACCGTGTCTAGTAGAGTCTTGTTTATCGGTGTGTTGTGCACCACATCTATAAACAGGAAGCTACAGCACATTTAGGATGTTACCTTTCTTTCATATCTAAGATCGTGCGATAGAGCCCAGCCATAGGAAATGAAATTCCTTATACTAACCCTTGATTTCAGCTGAAGAACGGCATCGACAGAAGAAAGTGACTGATAATACTGGAAGTTACAAAGTACACAGGTAAGCAACGGCGCGAAAGATGTATGTCGGATAAGGTAAGAATATTGAAGTATGATTGAAATGTAAAGTTGAAGAGTGAAAGGGAAGGTAGATAGGAAGGTATAACAGGACAGATCGTTAAAGGATCAGGTACGTTTCGACATCTTTATACTTCTACTTGAAATTGGGAGCCCTGTGTGGCTATGATATGATATGATACATACGTATATATGTTGGCCCTGTGAGGCATTGTTGGTATTTCCTGCGTGCAGGTTTTGGGATAGTAAGAAATACAGAGGAAACTCTGCCAAAATTTTCTTAGAAATAAAAAGGGAATGAGATATAAGTTCGTAACATGTCTTGAAAGGTCGTGTCGACAGTAATAATAGGATTTGACCAAGTTGCGAGCCTGACTTCGAGAAATGAAGTTAACTATTGAATTGATAGTAATAGTAAGTATGAGGTCGATATCGATAGGGTAAATTTATCATGTTGGATTAAAGCTTTGGGAGATACTCTCCATGTCATCCATAAGAGGCATCATTCTTACTTGGTAAATTTTATTTCAAAGAAGCATATATGAGCAGCAAAGTTTGGAATTCATTTGAACGGACCAGAATACTTTCCAGTCACATTTTACCTTAGAAAAAGCTCATGTTGAAGAGCAAAAACGTCCAGCAATTAAGTTTCATTTCTATTTGAAGAATACAAAGCATACAACAAGTAGTTTATGAACTAAATAGTTCGTTCGTGACCCAAGAACAAATCTGGAGGGAACTATGTGAAATAAGCATTAGAAGTCTCGTGGTGCTTGTCGGATTCTAGCTCTTCTTGTGGTAGTTTCGGAGGATGCTTCATGGTAACGAAATCTTGGAGTTGGAGCGTTCTTGTGTTCTTGAGGTGACATTTCATCATATCTTTATGTCCTTGAGTTTATTAGTTCTTAATCAACAAATTGGAGATGGAAATTTGTGGAAGGAAAACTCAAACTTGTGGGCTGTCTAGGATCATGTGTTTCATGTGTTGTTGATGAAATGCTAGGATGATTTGGAAGGGCTTGTGACACTAAGGGATGATTTAGAAAAAGGTGGCAAATCTTAACAGAATGCTTATTAGAGGTATCGAGTGAACTGATAAGTAAGGATAAATTACGATGAGTTTACAGTTAAAAGGAGTAATAGTATGATTGAGATAAAAGTACGGAGGAGGAAGAATTATGACAAATTATGAAGGTATTGATAAAACAGCTTGTGAGACATTAAGGATAAGATTGATCAGAAAAGGTGAAAGGTTAAGTACGCCTACTCCACAGAGTGTAATTAAACCACAGTAAGAATCGTGAATAAGGTTAAGAAGTGTTACACTATAGGATTGATTACGAACAGGATATTACGTGAGTATAATAAGGATAGCTACAAAAATGAGTAAAGCCCAGTGAGGAAGTAACTAAAAGATATGACGTGATCTATGTGACTAAAGTATAAAGGCCAATGTGAAATGGAACGGCAGGGTATAGAACGAATGAGAAGGACTCATAAAGTTCTGTAGGGAAAGTTCAGAATAAAGATTATGCGATAACGGAAATGAAAGTGAGCACAAGAAAAGAAGGAGTTAATTGAAAGAAGGAAATAAGAAGGAAGCGAGCAAAATAACAGTGCAGTAATTGGTTACGACATGTATAACCGAGAACACGAGCAATATAAGTGACAGAGTTGTGAAAGACTAGACTATAGAAAGATGAGCAACGAGGTAGAATGAGTTCTAGAAAATGACTAGTATGACAAGAACAAACAGGAATGAACAGAATACGTTTGGAGAATGAGAAAAAGGGGTTATGTAGAAATAGTGTTTTTCGAAGGATACAGAGGTAGCATGAGATTTCTCGTGCACAAAATAAAAGATGGACATAGACTGGAGAAATGAAAGGAATACTAAAGGAAGCACCCAAGATAGACGTAATTAATTGAGTATGAGTATAGGATAAAAGGGAAATATATAGCTACGAACTTAAGGTGTAGTACAACGAGAAGGTGATAAGACAAGACCACTATTAAGACGAATTTGATATGATTTTGAGTAAGTTAGGAGTTAGCGTTGGGTATACAACAAGGGTGAAAGAGCATGAGGCATAAAGGAGTACTGCGTGTATGTGACTTCGCCTCGGAAATAGTGAAATCCTTAAAGGACAAGGATTGTGGATTTGCAAAACAATTGATGTATTGTGAATTTATTAGAAGAAACAGATGATATTCGTTGGGATAAAGATAGTGTTATAAGAAAGCTTGGGACACTTATCATCAGAATATAAGTGCTATCTAATTGAGAATTTGAAACGACTATAAGCACTAGCTAATTACTGACCGGAATAAATGGAATGTGGCTTTGGATAAATTGCTACAATAATTACATTACTCGAGTACCAACCATCAGATAAGATTTGTACTATATATCGAGAGTTCTCATTGCTTCGTGATTTGGTCGAGGGTTCGTACGTGGGGAATCAAAGTTATAAATGATAAAGAAAAGGCATGGATATGGTATAAGTACAACCCCAAAGGGGGGAAGCGGGTGAAAGCAAAGTAAGTACAAATGGAGACAATTGACACTATATCTAATATGGATACTCAAACTTCAAGTGAGATCCCATGCGGAAACAAGTTGGTAAGATTTGAAAGCCAGCGCTAAACGAGTAGTAGTCAGGATGGTATTTGAGACAAGACTGAGGATCATTTGTAAATATTTTGTATTACGTGACATTAGAAAGTGGATGCCTATAAAAAGGAAGAATACGACAAGAAAATGGTAACGAGTAACTTAAGAGATATTATAAAGGATAGCAATGCTATACTGGATTGAAGGTTGAGATGTTGGCAACGGGGTTGCTTGCTAATGATATTATGACTTATAAGTAGCAAAGGAGAAGAGATAGGGAATCTCCTATAGTAGAATATGAGAAAATTGAATGGTAAGTAAAGGAAGGGAAAGGAGTACGACAAGATAGACAACAAGTGAGTTTTAGTACAAATAAGATATGTAAAGCAGAATAAACCAGGAGAAGGAAAGACTATGACTAAGATTGGATGTACTTTGTACAAGTTATACAAGAATAGCTATGCGATCTACGCATATTTGTATATTAAGAATGAGACCAAGTGAGTACTTGATAAGAAGAGTAAGGATTTAGTAACAACAATGTGGGTGTGACATTCTGGACACATTAAGAAAAGGTGTAGGATGATTTGAGTCAAGTACCGAGATAGAATTAGTACGGAGGGCAAATAGGACATGGCCATAGTTGAGCCCCGATACCGATTGAGAGATACAAGAAGAGGATGCAAGGTAAAGCATAAGGACTAGTGAAACGACGCTAAGGTATTTGAGCACCTTCGCACATTCTTGTAAAGATTGCAACATAATGTGTGACAGAAAAACTACGAGCAAAATCTGAGTAAAGAGGCAGTAGAAGAGTCTGAATTAAGGGTAAAGAAACGACACGAGATGATATGCCTAAAGTGATACAAGTTGGGTTAAGGGAAATTGTGAAATGGTTTAGGCGAGACGATCAGAACAAGCTGGTTACTGAATGACAGTGAATGTATATGTCAAATAAAAAATTCTTTCAGAATTATACCAATTAATGATAGACAGAGCACAGAGCAGCTATGTAAAGTTATATTATGAGGGAACTCCAGCGCTACTTGATAGCCAATTCTAAAGATCGAGATTAAGAGCTAAAAGCAAAGTGACAATTAAAATCGTTTAATAAGAAAGTCGAGAAGTGATACATGATGCTGAAGATTCCAGAATATGGACTGTAACACAGAGCAATGTAAGGTTATTGAAGCAAAATAATGTTACACCAAGGGAAATTTCGTCTTATTCGCAGAGTCTGCGAAGGGTCTACAGGTTACCAGAGGCATGAAATACTCCAGGGATTGTAAAGTCTAATAAATCGATGAGGGACGTCTACGCATGAGAGGTAAGATGAAGTGAACGATACGTCTTAAAGGAGTAACTATAGAAGAAGGAAGAGTCGAGTTAAGACTATGTGCACCAGGAGAGAGTAAGATTTCAGCGGAAGAGCTCGCAATACAATCGTCAACCAACTGCGAACTGAAAAGGAGAGTAAAGACAACGGCGTGGAATTATCACCTCGAGAGGCAAGAGAAAGAACAAATATTATGGGAATGGTTACTTAGAGATCTGGAATGCGTTATAATAAACTGAAGGGATCGACCAATGAAGGAGGCATGTGCAGGGCATAATTCAGTAAAAGAACATTTAAGGAAGTATTGGAAGTGCAGAATTAGTTTAACATTCGAGGACGAATGTTCCAAATGGGGGAAGGATGTTACACCCCAGAAAATTTCGTGTTACTAAGGCTACAGACGGCTTAATGTGAGCTCGAGGGGGAGCAAATATCACAAGTATAAAGAATGAAATTATACTGTAGTAGCATGAGTATGATATTTGGAATTCGTACAATATGATTGGAATAATATGTTAAAAGATATATAGCCCTCGTAACCGTAAGCTGAGGTGGGGCCCACATGATGGGATTTTTATAAAGGACATATGATAAGTTATATGGACAATATATGTAAAGTTAAACACAACTCAAGAAGGACCCTTGAGCCAAATCCAAGTGTAAGCCCTCCAGAAAGATGTTTTTAAGTTACGTTTTCGGATGTTCTGACTTCGGGAGACCATAACCCCATCATTATTTGAGAATTTAGGAAAACTCCTAAAATGAAAGTTTTAGATAATTGAATTAGCTTTCCAACCATAGGTCGTGGACCTGTATGTGACATCGGAATAAAGAGTTATGAACGTTTTAAGGCAGAAAGGTCAAGCTGGGCAGTGAAATGGGCCCAACCCGATTCCAAGTCGGGTCAGGCCCGTTTCCCTTGCTATTTAAGGGAAATTTTCTGTCTTTAGCCTCATTTTTACACTAAAAAAATCCAGAATATTTGAGAGAGAGAGAGAGAAGAGTTAAAGAGAGAAAGTGGAGAATCGATCAAGTTCGAGGCCCCGAATCCCGAGGCTCGTGAAGGATAAAGTGTAGTACGAGTTATCATCGTCATTTTAAGCTAAATATTGATCCTGGGGGAGGATATTTTCGTGGTTGAGCTGCTTCTAAGGTATGTATAAGATTCCTTTTATGTTATTAAAGTGTTTATTTAGAGTTTTAACGGATTAGAACAGAGAAAATATCGTTATAAACTCGTTTGTTGTTTTGTTGAGATTTATGGATCGGGGGCTATTTTAGTTGGATTAAATGGATGGAATTAGCTGAGTTATGATGTATAATAATTGTTGATGTTGTTGACAAGTTTTTGTTCTTGAATTTGGGAGAATAAAGTGTATGAAGATATCATATACAAAGCGTATACCGGGCTGTTTTTATATGATTTTCGCGGCTGTTTTGTGACAATATTTTGGGGTTGTTTGGTGGTTGTTATGAATTGTTTTGTGGGCTGGAATATCGTGGGATTGGTTGTAGTTGTTGTTGTTGTGTTTGTTGTTATACTATAGATATACGAAAATAAAGAAGTGTATACAAGCATTGGTATACGAATGTATATTGGGTTGTTTTGGAAGTGATTTAAGAATGGATTTAATTCTAGTTTGATATGAAATTGTTGGTGTTGTTGTTGTTGGTATTTTGATTGATGTTTGGCTAAATTGGAATCTCGAGGATTGTTAAGTTTTCAGGGGAAATGCTGCCCAAATTTCGTTAAGTTTCATTCGTACTTGGATTGGTTAGTAAGTGATGTGGATGATCTAACTGTGGCTTATGTTATCTTAATTTTAGACCTACGATCTCGAGAAGTAGACGTTGGACATTTAAATAAGTGTTAAAGGTATGTAAAGTTATCCCTTCTTTCTTTATGGCATGATCTTTATGAAACAAACATACGACGTATATATATATGACTCCACAGAAGCTCCTATTCTTAGAGCCACTAGGATGGCTAATGTTCTTAACTTCCAGAAGCTATTTCATTATGTCTTGATACGTGTATATGATTCCAGAAGTTCTATTTTAATATAATCTGTAGTGATATTCGAAAGGTACTTGATATGACTATCGTCTAAATTTTCAAATGATGGTTCATTTTGATTATCTTATTGAGTCTCAGATATGATTTAATTTGCATATGGTTGCTCACTACTCTACTCGTGCATGCCTCAATACATCTTTCACTGAGTCCCGGGCTAGGATACGTTCTCATGCACAGTTTCACTGCATTGTTCACCGAGTCCCTCACTAGAGGATCGGGTACGGTGTATATATATATATATATATATATATATGTATATGATGGTGTTATGATGTAATGATGTGATGGTGTTATGATGTGATTATGGCGCCAAGGATGGTATGTGACGACCTTATTCACCGAGTCCCATAATGGGCCGGATATGATATATGATATTGATATGCATGATTTTCATTTCATAAGGCAAGTGTATTGATATTTTAAAAGTCATACTTGTTTCTGGTAATCTCTATTTCAGCTATGATCTTCTTTATTGTATTTCATGCTTTATATACTCAGTACATATTCCGTACTGACCCCCCTTTCTCCGGGGGGACTGCGTTTCATGCTCGCAGGTACAGATAGTCGGTTTGGTGACCCTTCAGCATAGGACTTCTACTCAGCTGTCTTGGAGAGCTCCGTTGTTCCGGAGCCTATACTTTTGGTACAGATCTTATGGTGTATATATATATATATATATGTTTACCCACGGGTACGGCGGGGCCCTGTCCCGTCATATTTCTCTATCGATATTCTTAGAGGTCTGTTGACATATGTGTGGGTTGTGTATAAGTTTGTTCAGCTGTGTCTATACGATGTGCTATGGATATTGATATGTTGTGGCAGCCTTGTCAGCTTGCGTATGATATTGATATGTTGCGACAGCCTTGTCGGCTTGCGTATGATATTGATATGTAGTGGCAGCCTTGTCGGCTTGCGTATCATAGTATGTTCTGATTAGTTGTGACTCCTCAGGAGACAGGTTATTTGAGTATGTATATATATGATGACGTTACGAACCTTTGGAGTTCTTATGCAAGTTTCCATATTATTTCATAGATTCGGTTTGACTATACCTAACATGTACGTATGTGAGTGTCCAGCTCGGGCACTAGTCATGGCCCATGGGGTTGGGTCGTGACACTAACAATACCACTACTACCGGCACCACGTCAAAATCTCTTCGCCATTATTAAATAGAATTAATTTAAATCACAAGAAAATAAATAGCAACAAATTAAATTGCTAGAATTAAATTGCATAAATTAAATTGCGAAAAATAAAGATAGAGTTGGAACGAAGGTACCAAATTGCCGGACTAATTTCCAACAAAGTGAAGACGGCTAGAATTGCAAATCTACCAAAGCTACTTCGGATTGTTGCAAAATCACCAACTCCACCAACAATAGTATAATTGCAAAATTAATAATTGAAACTATAATAAGGCCTTATAATATTTAATTGAGAGAAATTTAAAGTGGCTAATTGTTGCAAAGTAACTATAATTGAGAGATTGAGAGAAAGAGAAGAGTGAATTGGTGTGGATTAAAATGGAAATGGAGAGGGGTTTATACAGGGGTGGGGGATGTGTTAAAGTGTTTTAAAAAAAAAAGTTTGGGGGGTTGGGGGGGCCAAAATGTGGGTTTGGGACCGTTTGGCAACGACCATTTTTGCAAATGGACCGTTGGCCAACAGTCCAACAAAGCAGCCCAACGGCTACATTTCAAAAAAAATTAATTCGACCGGTTTTACCGGTTTAACGGGTCCGGGTCCGGTTCCGGTTCCAAAAAAATCGAAACCGGATCGGTATTTAATAAACGATTAACTGGAATCGGTTCAACCGGTTTCAGTTCCGGTTTCGATTTTACCGATCCGATTACTGGTTTGACCCGGTTAACCCGAACCGGTTGACGGGTTTATAACACGGTTATGCTAAATGAATAAAATAGTTTAAAAAAAAATACAAGCAATTACATGGAACATGTTACGCCTCTCATTTGCGTCGTAGCAGAACCTATGGTTTCCTAGTCGGGTATGCCCTTGGAATAGAGACCCGAGCTCGCGTTTTGGAGATAGAAAGTGTCTTACCCCGTGTATAAAGGTACCAGCAGGTGTTCCTGGCAATTTGCAGGATTAGAAGTTAAACGAATCGAATCGACGCGATCTGAGCTGAATCTGAGAAAATCTGCAGACACCAGTCATCGCCGACGGGTCGTCAACATGGTCGATGGACCGTCGTTGTGCGGCATCGTTATGTTTCTGCAGCCTTGAATCTGCAAGCGCAGGTCGACGGACTTTCGACACGTCGATGGGTCGTTGACCCGCTCGTCGAACCGCACCACTATAACTTTTTGGCTTCCAAGTATAAATAAAAGATCCAAGCCCCGTGAACCCGTGCTTGTCAAGAAGAAGGTTGTTTCTAGGGTTTCTTCAAGGTTGTGAAGCTTAGGAAGTTGGAGTTGGAGTGATTCTTGGAGTCTTAGACCCCTCGAGGTATGTAAATGATTTCTACCCTTGTATTTGAGTTTATTATCAAGAGTTTTAGTGATTTTAAGTAGAGAGAGGAGACTTATGGAAGTGGTAAGTTGATGAAGGGTAATATAGTGATTTGGGGTTATTTTAAGAGATGATTGGAAATGGATTTAAGTATATTTTGATATATATATGTGTGTGTGTGTGTGTGTGTGTGTGTGTGTGTGTGTGTGTTGTCATTGTTGTTGTGGGCATTGTGGTTGACGATGTTAGATTGAATGGGAAGTCGAAGGGCTGTTGAGCTTACAAGGGAAATGATGTCCATAATTCGTTAAGCTCTATATGTATTTAAAGATGGTTAGTAAGCGAGGCAAATAGTCTAATTAAGGCCTATGTTATCTTAATTGTAGATTTGCAAGTTCGAGAGGTAGAAGTTGGACGATTGGATATACTTTAAGGTATGTTAAGGCTATCCTTTCTTTCCTTTGGCATGATCCTGTCACGACCCAACCCCGTAGGCCATGACTCGTGCCCGAATTGGACACTCATATTATCTGTTAACTATAGTCATTTACAATTAGCATGTCATGATCTCATTTGTATATAAAAAGATAGGGAGTTATTTAAAATCTGTCAAAGTTTTATGTGTCTTAGGCACCTGTCTCCTGAGGAGTTGCACTTTTAAATAACCACATAGATATATATATTACTACGCAAGCCGACAAGGCTGCCACGATATACAAAATACCAAACATACATATATATGCAAGCCGACAAGGCTGCCATTACGAATGGGTACGCCCCAAACATAAGTCATAGACCTAAAACGCATCAACAACTACAAACAGACCCACACCGATGTCCACAGACCTCTAAGAGTAATGACCGTATCATATGGCGGGACAGGGCCCCGCCATACCCGAATAAACACTTATATATACAACAAAGGAAGTTATACCACAAGCTAGGCTCCGGAACAAAGGAGCAGTCCAAAATAGCTGAATAGGTATCCTAAGCCGGCGGATCTCCAAAACGAGCGTCTGTACCTGCGGGCATGAACGCAGCCCCCCGAAGAAAGGGGGTCAGTACGGAATATGTACTGAGCATGTAAAGCTTGAAACATAATAATAGACTTATATTGAGACAAGGTATGTAGGACTCAATGCAACAACCAGAATTTTCATAAAACTTGCCTTTGAACATATTCCATCTATATAATTCTCATATCAATGTCATTATAGAGTTTTGTAATCAAAGCTGCATAATCATTCTGTATATAACATATATATAGTGTCCCGGCCCTTTAATGAGGGACTCGGTAATTATAATCATAGAATCATAAACATAAACATGTACGTGTCCCGGCCCTTTAATGAGGGACTCGGTAATAAGGAATATATGCCCTCCTGGCCGTCATCTCCATATCATAATATCATCACATTATCATATCATCATATCATCATATATATATATAACGTGTCCCGGCCCTTTAATGAGGGACTCGGTGAATAATGTAGTAAACATGCGCATGAAAACGTGTCCTGGCCCGGGACTCAGTGAAGGATATAGCGGTAAGCACGAGCAGAATAATGAGCAACCACATATATGCAATTCATCTTTTTAGACTCAATGGATAAGCAACTAACCAGCTCTAAAGTGTCAAAATAATATTCATATTCAGTTCATTTTAAGTCTCATAACAAACTATTACAAGAAACGTTTCAGATTTCATGTACATGTATCACTTTAACATGATGTAGCTTTTAAAAGTCAAGTATGTCTCTAGTTGTGCAATTCTTTAAGAATAGGAACTTTCATGCATTATTCATTAGTCACTCATATTGTAGGCACATGACAACAACCTTAATAAAATATAGAATCATAAGTCATACATGGAACTAGAGAATAGAATTTACCCCAAGGTTCATATCGTTTCATACTTACGTCTAGGACATGCCAAAAGAAAGAAGGAATAGGCTTTACATACCTTTAGCGTTTAGTCGTATTATAACTTGTACTTGCTGCCCAAAAACACTTATCCTATATCAAGATATCAAGAGCTACAATTAGTCTACGAGGGAATTCAATACGTACTTTAACGTCAACAATCCCTTTCAAACATTTAGACGACGTTTCGTTCGCATTCAAATCAACTACATACAACCACCCCAACATCAATAATCATATGTTCAATACCAATCCGGACAGCCCACATAACATTCCAAATAGCCCACATTCACAACATTCCATAACGATTCACATACGGCTACTACATTCTCAAGTTACTCCTAATAATCTGTAGCCTTAACGTTTTCGTGTAACAACTTTACAACAACCCAAACAACGTAAATACAATATATATTCTTAACTATCATTAGTATTTCCAATTTAAAGAATACAACATGTCCAAAACAGTTCCTAACCACAACACGTCCAAAACAGTCCCTAATCAACAACACGCCTAAAACAGTCCCTAAACAATGTTCGGAATTCTTGCAAACATTTACGAACATACTAAGCAAACCACCTATGATTCTTACACATTATTTCATGCCTTCTTTTCATATATTTTCAGTAGGTTATGACCAGCTATCCACACGACAAATACATCACCAAATTCGTACGCAAACAACTACCTTGTCGACACAAAAACCTTACAACGACAACAACATGTTTAATGACATTACTTTCATGATTCTTGGAACTGTTTTAGCATCATTTCCATTCTTACAACAGCCCACAATTCATATCAATTTCAACTTGAATCATTATGCTTCACTTCCACTAAACGTTCATAACAAGAATCAACACTCAACACATACAATTTCACCTCTAGCACTAAAACAGTCCACTGTTTTGGACTGCTTGTATGCTTCAACATAATTCATTTCTTTAGCACCTTAATTCACATATTTAACATGCATACAATACACCACAATGTCCATAACAACAACAATCAAAATGTGGCACAAAACAGTCCATAATCTCCCCTAAAACAGTCCCTTTACACGGCTTTAACACTAGTCCAACAACTTCATGATTTTCATCCTTTTATCCAAACTACAACACATTCAATCCATTTCCAATACATGTACAAGAAGATTAGACATGATTTCATTAGAGTCTTCAACCCATGGCTCACTTTAATTTTTAGAAAAACAGTCCAATATCCAACATGCCACATCACAAACAAACTTCTACAACCTTTGTTCATTTACTTATGTTGATACATATTCAATTCATCAACAATACAAGCAAAATGAAATCAACCATGACTTCACCAATACTCATGGCTAACTCTCTACTTCAACTACAACAACAATCCAACAACAATCATGCATGAACTATACATTCAAATCGTCATGAAACACAAGAACAATAAGCATTCTTACCTTACAATCTTGTTCTTCACTTTGGACGAATTTTCAACACTATTGAGGTGCTTCACTTCTTGGTTTCGTTTCAACAACTACTACATATTCTTGTACACTAAATGAGGAGTTGATTTGAGGAAGAAAACTGATTTTTTTGGAACAAATTTGGACCTCACTTTCGACTAACTCTAGGTCAAGAGTTTCCTTTTCTCTCTCTATGTGTTCTTAACTTGTAAGTGTTGAAATGGTGTAGTGAGTTGTGGAGTAAATCTGATTTTTCATTATGTGTATTCCCTACAAGACTTGGACATGTGTACCACACTAATCTTGGGTCAATAACCTTTGACCATGGCACTAATCTAGGCTACACATGGAAAACAATATGGGCAGATTTTTTTTTGGTTCCCAATCCCAATAATGGTTAGTTTAATCCCACTTTTCATTAATATATCAATGCCAAACGAAATTGTAGTTGAATTATGACTTGAAACGAAACCGGAAGTTAAAATCTCTACTCTGTATCTTAAAATAGTCTTGTCTTTAACTTGTCACGTTTAGTTTAAAACGTCCCAATATATGAAAATATGGGATATAACATTCTTCCCGCCTTTAGAACATTCGTCCTCGAATGTTACATTAGTGTTGCCTAAGCACACTTAACCTTTCACCCTTCCTGGTCAATCTTATCCTTCACAACCTCACAGCCTGTCCTACCAATACATTTGCATCCGTCACAATTCTTTTTCCTCTGTACTCTCATCTTAATCATACTACTACTCCTTTTTACTATAAACTCGTCATAATTTACAACAAAGAGAGAGAAATATGTGACAGTGTGGAGCCTGTGCCTATCAATGCATATACATCTCGGGAGAAAATCGATAGTATACCTGTGACCACATTTGGCGACGCTTCCTGATCCTGTCTGCTAGCTAAAGCATATAAGCGGTTTGAAGGACCGCCAGAACTGGAAGCCCCTCCACGGCCTCTGCCACGGCCTGCTGGCGTCGGAATACCTTGTCCCATAGGACGCATGGAAACTGAAGAAGAAGAACCAGCAACTGATCCCGTAGGCTGAGCTGTACCACCTGCACCACCCCCAAATCGACACTCCCTCATAGTATGGCCTTGACGGCCGCAAGAGAAACAAGCACCAGTAATGCGGCGGCATTCCCCCGGATGGCGCCTGCCACACCGAGGGCACTGTGGTATAGATGGCCTCATCTGGCCTGAGTCCTTGTGCATCTGGAAATCGGAAGTCATGGAGCTTTGACCAGCTCCTGAATACCCTGTGCTATCAAACCCTCTACCAGTGAATCGTGGAGGTTCACTCCATGCCGGTTGAGAAGGATATCTATTGTGCTGCGGCTGGGGCTGCCCGCCCCAAAACTCACCAGAATACCCAGCTGATCTAACTCTCTTCTGATGACCCCTATCCTGATCCCTATCAAATCGACGCCCTCTCTGTCGACCCTCAACCCCCTGTGCATATGCCTGCACTCGAGCGATGTCCATACCGGGCTGAGAAGCCATTGCCATACAGCCATCAATCAAGTAATTATCCAACCCCATTACGTAACGATAGACCCTGTCTGCCATGTCAGCTACAATAGCGGGCGCGTACCTAGCCAATGAATCAAATTCGAGACTATACTCTCGAACACTTCTGCCATCCTGTCTCAAGTGTAGGAATCTATCAATTCTGGCCCGCCTCATCTCCGGAGGCAGAAAATGACCCAAAAAGGCTTGCACGAACTCGTCCCATACTGCTGGAGGAGCATCCTCGGCCCTAGATAATACACAGGACTCGTACCAGTTAATAGCCACATCACGCAACCGATATGAAGCCAACTCAATGGACTCAGTCTCGGTAGCTCTAATTACCCTCAACGTACGCAACATCTATCGGATAAAATCCTGTGGATCCTCTGCTGGCTTTGACCCATAGAACTCTGGGGGCTTACAAGTCAAGAAATCATGGACCCTCGAACTATCGTGTCTGTCCGCATAATCACCTCCTAACCCGTGTCTGCGAGCCTGCCCCGACACCAACCTGGTCAATAACTGTACTGCGTCACGCATAGCCCTATCCTCCGCCCCAGGCTGGGGAGCTGGAGGCTCGGGTGCTGGAGCCTCAGGAGCTGGTGGTAAATCTGTCTCCTGATCTGTAGCTGCCGCTGCCCTAGGCTCCTCTGATAATGATGGTGTAGCGGAGCTCGCTGACAGAAGCCTAATCTCAGGCACATATTGGGAATAAGCTCTAGTGACCCTCCGGGGTCCCACTGGTCTCTCCAACTACCGTTTTGCCCTTCTGGGCGGTTGTTGCCTTCTTTGGAGGCATCGTTGTAAACATAACAATCTGTTAGGGAAAGATTATCCTGATAATACAGCTCTATCGCACGATCTAGAATGAAAGGAAAGATGAAATCCTAAATGTCCTGTAGCTTCCTGTTTATAAATGTGGTGCACAACACAACGATAAACAAGACTCTACTCGACACGGTCTGTAGACACTCCGAGGATTGAACCGCTCTGATACCACTTCTGTCACGACCCAACCCCGTAGGCCGTGACTCGTGCCCGAATTGGACACTCATATTATCTGTTAACTATAGTCATTTACAATTAGCATGTCATGATCTCATTTGTATATAAAGAGATAGGGAGTTATTTAAAATTTGTCAAAGTTTTATGTGTCTTAGGCACCTGTCTCCTGAGGAGTTGCACTTTTAAATAACCACATAAATATATATATTACTACGCAAGCCGACAAGGCTGCCACGATATACAAAATACCAAACATACATATATATGCAAGCCGACAAGGCTGCCATTACGAATGGGTACGCCCCAAACATAAGTCATAGACCTAAAACGCATCAACAACTACAAACAGACCCACACCGATGTCCACAGACCTCTAAGAGTAATGACCGTATCATATGGCGGGACAGGGCCCCGCCATACCCAAATAAACACTTATATATACAACAAAGGAAGTTATACCACAAGCTAGGCTCCGGAACAAAGGAGCAGTCCAAAATAGCTGAATAGGTATCCTAAGCCGGCGGATCTCCAAAACGAGCGTCTGTACCTGCGGGCATGAACGCAGCCCCCCGAAGAAAGGGGGTCAGTACGGAATATGTACTGAGCATGTAAAGCTTGAAACATAATAATAGACTTATATTGAGACAAGGTATGTAGGACTCAATGCAACAACCAGAATTTTCATAAAACTTGCCTTTGAACATATTCCATCTATATAATTCTCATATCAATGTCATTATAGAGTTTTGTAATCAAAGCTGCATAATCATTCTGTATATAACATATATATCGTGTCCCGGCCCTTTAATGAGGGACTCGGTAATTATAATCATAGAATCATAAAAATAAACATGTACGTGTCCCGTCCCTTTAATGAGGGACTCGGTAATAAGGAATATATGCCCTCCTGGCCGCCATCTCCATATCATAATATCATCACATTATCATATCATCATATCATCATATATATATATAACGTGTCCCGGCCCTTTAATGAGGGACTCGGTGAATAATGTAGTAAACATGCGCATGAAAACGTGTCCTGGCCCGGGACTCAGTGAAGGATATAGCGGTAAGCACGAGCAGAATAATGAGCAACCACATATATGCAATTCATCTTTTTAGACTCAATGGATAAGCAACTAACCAGCTCTAAAGTGTCAAAATAATATTCATATTCAGTTCATTTTAAGTCTCATAACAAACTATTACAAGAAACGTTTCAGATTTCATGTACATGTATCACTTTAACATGATGTAGCTTTTAAAAGTCAAGTATGTCTCTAGTTGTGCAATTCTTTAAGAATAGGAACTTTCATGCATTATTCATTAGTCACTCATATTGTAGGCACATGACAACAACCTTAATAAAATATAGAATCATAAGTCATACATGGAACTAGAGAATAGAATTTACCCCAAGGTTCATATCGTTTCATACTTACGTCTAGGACATGCCAAAAGAAAGAAGGAATAGGCTTTACATACCTTTAGCGTTTAGTCGTATTATAACTTGTACTTGCTGCCCAAAAACACTTATCCTATATCAAGATATCAAGAGCTACAATTAGTCTACGAGGGAATTCAATACGTACTTTAACGTCAACAATCCCTTTCAAACATTTAGACGACGTTTCGTTCGCATTCAAATCAACTACATACAACCACCCCAACATCAATAATCATATGTTCAATACCAATCCGGACAGCCCACATAACATTCCAAATAGCCCACATTCACAACATTCCATAACGATTCACATACGGCTACTACATTCTCAAGTTACTCCTAATAATCCGTAGCCTTAACGTTTTCGTGTAACAACTTTACAACAACCCAAAAAACGTAAATACAATATTTATTCTTAACTATCATTAGTATTTCCAATTTAAAGAATACAACATGTCCAAAACAGTTCCTAACCACAACACGTCCAAAACAGTCCCTAATCAACAACACGCCTAAAACAGTCCCTAAACAATGTTCGGAATTCTTGCAAACATTTACGAACATACTAAGCAAACCACCTATGATTCTTACACATTATTTCATGCCTTCTTTTCATATATTTTCAGTAGGTTATGACCAGCTATCCACACGACAAATACATCACCAAATTCGTACGCAAACAACTACCTTGTCGACACAAAAACCTTACAACGACAACAACATGTTTAATGACATTACTTTCATGATTCTTGGAACTGTTTTAGCATCATTTCCATTCTTACAACAGCCCACAATTCATATCAATTTCAACTTGAATCATTATGCTTCACTTCCACTAAACGTTCATAACAAGAATCAACACTCAACACATACAATTTCACCTCTAGCACTAAAACAGTCCACTGTTTTGGACTGCTTGTATGCTTCAACATAATTCATTTCTTTAGCACCTTAATTCACATATTTAACATGCATACAATACACCACAATGTCCATAACAACAACAATCAAAATGTGGCACAAAACAGTCCATAATCTCCCCTAAAACAGTCCCTTTACACGGCTTTAACACTAGTCCAACAACTTCATGATTTTCATCCTTTTATCCAAACTACAACACATTCAATCCATTTCCAATACATGTACAAGAAGATTAGACATGATTTCATTAGAGTCTTCAACCCATGGCTCACTTTAATTTTTAGAAAAACAGTCCAATATCCAACATGCCACATCACAAACAAACTTCTACAACCTTTGTTCATTTACTTATGTTGATACATATTCAATTCATCAACAATACAAGCAAAATGAAATCAACCATGACTTCACCAATACTCATGGCTAACTCTCTACTTCAACTACAACAACAATCCAACAACAATCATGCATGAACTATACATTCAAATCGTCATGAAACACAAGAACAATAAGCATTCTTACCTTACAATCTTGTTCTTCACTTTGGACGAATTTTCAACACTATTGAGGTGCTTCACTTCTTGGTTTCGTTTCAACAACTACTACATATTCTTGTACACTAAATGAGGAGTTGATTTGAGGAAGAAAACTGATTTTTTTGGAACAAATTTGGACCTCACTTTCGACTAACTCTAGGTCAAGAGTTTCCTTTTCTCTCTCTATGTGTTCTTAACTTGTAAGTGTTGAAATGGTGTAGTGAGTTGTGGAGTAAATCTGATTTTTCATTATGTGTATTCCCTACAAGACTTGGACATGTGTACCACACTAATCTTGGGTCAATAACCTTTGACCATGGCACTAATCTAGGCTACACATGGAAAACAATATGGGCAGATTTTTTTTTGGTTCCCAATCCCAATAATGGTTAGTTTAATCCCACTTTTCATTAATATATCAATGCCAAACGAAATTGTAGTTGAATTATGACTTGAAACGAAACCGGAAGTTAAAATCTCTACTCTGTATCTTAAAATAGTCTTGTCTTTAACTTGTCACGTTTAGTTTAAAACGTCCCAATATATGAAAATATGGGATATAACATTCTTCCCGCCTTTAGAACATTCGTCCTCGAATGTTACATTAGTGTTGCCTAAGCACACTTAACCTTTCACCCTTCCTGGTCAATCTTATCCTTCACAACCTCACAGCCTGTCCTACCAATACATTTGCATCCGTCACAATTCTTTTTCCTCTGTACTCTCATCTTAATCATACTACTACTCCTTTTTACTATAAACTCGTCATAATTTACAACAAAGAGAGAGAAATATGTGACAGTGTGGAGCCTGTGCCTATCAATGCATATACATCTCGGGAGAAAATCGATAGTATACCTGTGACCACATTTGGCGACGCTTCCTGATCCTGTCTGCTAGCTAAAGCATATAAGCGGTTTGAAGGACCGCCAGAACTGGAAGCCCCTCCACGGCCTCTGCCACGGCCTGCTGGCGTCGGAATACCTTGTCCCATAGGACGCATGGAAACTGAAGAAGAAGAACCAGCAACTGATCCCGTAGGCTGAGCTGTACCACCTGCACCACCCCCAAATCGACACTCCCTCATAGTATGGCCTTGACGGCCGCAAGAGAAACAAGCACCAGTAATGCGGCGGCATTCCCCCGGATGGCGCCTGCCACACCGAGGGCACTGTGGTATAGATGGCCTCATCTGGCCTGAGTCCTTGTGCATCTGGAAATCGGAAGTCATGGAGCTTTGACCAGCTCCTGAATACCCTGTGCTATCAAACCCTCTACCAGTGAATCGTGGAGGTTCACTCCATGCCGGTTGAGAAGGATATCTATTGTGCTGCGGCTGGGGCTGCCCGCCCCAAAACTCACCAGAATACCCAGCTGATCTAACTCTCTTCTGATGACCCCTATCCTGATCCCTATCAAATCGACGCCCTCTCTGTCGACCCTCAACCCCCTGTGCATATGCCTGCACTCGAGCGATGTCCATACCGGGCTGAGAAGCCATTGCCATACAGCCATCAATCAAGTAATTATCCAACCCCATTACGTAACGATAGACCCTGTCTGCCATGTCAGCTACAATAGCGGGCGCGTACCTAGCCAATGAATCAAATTCGAGACTATACTCTCGAACACTTCTGCCATCCTGTCTCAAGTGTAGGAATCTATCAATTCTGGCCCGCCTCATCTCCGGAGGCAGAA
The DNA here is from genome assembly GCF_019175385.1 of Lycium barbarum. Classification (NCBI taxonomy): domain Eukaryota; kingdom Viridiplantae; phylum Streptophyta; class Magnoliopsida; order Solanales; family Solanaceae; genus Lycium; species Lycium barbarum. The sequence goes on along the minus strand of NC_083342.1, from coordinate 82,044,423 downwards.
AATGACCCAAAAAGGCTTGCACGAACTCGTCCCATACTGCTGGAGGAGCATCCTCGGCCCTAGATAATACACAGGACTCGTACCAGTTAATAGCCACATCACGCAACCGATATGAAGCCAACTCAATGGACTCAGTCTCGGTAGCTCTAATTACCCTCAACGTACGCAACATCTATCGGATAAAATCCTGTGGATCCTCTGCTGGCTTTGACCCATAGAACTCTGGGGGCTTACAAGTCAAGAAATCATGGACCCTCGAACTATCGTGTCTGTCCGCATAATCACCTCCTAACCCGTGTCTGCGAGCCTGCCCCGACACCAACCTGGTCAATAACTGTACTGCGTCACGCATAGCCCTATCCTCCGCCCCAGGCTGGGGAGCTGGAGGCTCGGGTGCTGGAGCCTCAGGAGCTGGTGGTAAATCTGTCTCCTGATCTGTAGCTGCCGCTGCCCTAGGCTCCTCTGATAATGATGGTGTAGCGGAGCTCGCTGACAGAAGCCTAATCTCAGGCACATATTGGGAATAAGCTCTAGTGACCCTCCGGGGTCCCACTGGTCTCTCCAACTACCGTTTTGCCCTTCTGGGCGGTTGTTGCCTTCTTTGGAGGCATCGTTGTAAACATAACAATCTGTTAGGGAAAGATTATCCTGATAATACAGCTCTATCGCACGATCTAGAATGAAAGGAAAGATGAAATCCTAAATGTCCTGTAGCTTCCTGTTTATAAATGTGGTGCACAACACAACGATAAACAAGACTCTACTCGACACGGTCTGTAGACACTCCGAGGATTGAACCGCTCTGATACCACTTCTGTCACGACCCAACCCCGTAGGCCGTGACTCGTGCCCGAATTGGACACTCATATTATCTGTTAACTATAGTCATTTACAATTAGCATGTCATGATCTCATTTGTATATAAAGAGATAGGGAGTTATTTAAAATTTGTCAAAGTTTTATGTGTCTTAGGCACCTGTCTCCTGAGGAGTTGCACTTTTAAATAACCACATAAATATATATATTACTACGCAAGCCGACAAGGCTGCCACGATATACAAAATACCAAACATACATATATATGCAAGCCGACAAGGCTGCCATTACGAATGGGTACGCCCCAAACATAAGTCATAGACCTAAAACGCATCAACAACTACAAACAGACCCACACCGATGTCCACAGACCTCTAAGAGTAATGACCGTATCATATGGCGGGACAGGGCCCCGCCATACCCAAATAAACACTTATATATACAACAAAGGAAGTTATACCACAAGCTAGGCTCCGGAACAAAGGAGCAGTCCAAAATAGCTGAATAGGTATCCTAAGCCGGCGGATCTCCAAAACGAGCGTCTGTACCTGCGGGCATGAACGCAGCCCCCCGAAGAAAGGGGGTCAGTACGGAATATGTACTGAGCATGTAAAGCTTGAAACATAATAATAGACTTATATTGAGACAAGGTATGTAGGACTCAATGCAACAACCAGAATTTTCATAAAACTTGCCTTTGAACATATTCCATCTATATAATTCTCATATCAATGTCATTATAGAGTTTTGTAATCAAAGCTGCATAATCATTCTGTATATAACATATATATCGTGTCCCGGCCCTTTAATGAGGGACTCGGTAATTATAATCATAGAATCATAAAAATAAACATGTACGTGTCCCGTCCCTTTAATGAGGGACTCGGTAATAAGGAATATATGCCCTCCTGGCCGCCATCTCCATATCATAATATCATCACATTATCATATCATCATATCATCATATATATATATAACGTGTCCCGGCCCTTTAATGAGGGACTCGGTGAATAATGTAGTAAACATGCGCATGAAAACGTGTCCTGGCCCGGGACTCAGTGAAGGATATAGCGGTAAGCACGAGCAGAATAATGAGCAACCACATATATGCAATTCATCTTTTTAGACTCAATGGATAAGCAACTAACCAGCTCTAAAGTGTCAAAATAATATTCATATTCAGTTCATTTTAAGTCTCATAACAAACTATTACAAGAAACGTTTCAGATTTCATGTACATGTATCACTTTAACATGATGTAGCTTTTAAAAGTCAAGTATGTCTCTAGTTGTGCAATTCTTTAAGAATAGGAACTTTCATGCATTATTCATTAGTCACTCATATTGTAGGCACATGACAACAACCTTAATAAAATATAGAATCATAAGTCATACATGGAACTAGAGAATAGAATTTACCCCAAGGTTCATATCGTTTCATACTTACGTCTAGGACATGCCAAAAGAAAGAAGGAATAGGCTTTACATACCTTTAGCGTTTAGTCGTATTATAACTTGTACTTGCTGCCCAAAAACACTTATCCTATATCAAGATATCAAGAGCTACAATTAGTCTACGAGGGAATTCAATACGTACTTTAACGTCAACAATCCCTTTCAAACATTTAGACGACGTTTCGTTCGCATTCAAATCAACTACATACAACCACCCCAACATCAATAATCATATGTTCAATACCAATCCGGACAGCCCACATAACATTCCAAATAGCCCACATTCACAACATTCCATAACGATTCACATACGGCTACTACATTCTCAAGTTACTCCTAATAATCCGTAGCCTTAACGTTTTCGTGTAACAACTTTACAACAACCCAAAAAACGTAAATACAATATTTATTCTTAACTATCATTAGTATTTCCAATTTAAAGAATACAACATGTCCAAAACAGTTCCTAACCACAACACGTCCAAAACAGTCCCTAATCAACAACACGCCTAAAACAGTCCCTAAACAATGTTCGGAATTCTTGCAAACATTTACGAACATACTAAGCAAACCACCTATGATTCTTACACATTATTTCATGCCTTCTTTTCATATATTTTCAGTAGGTTATGACCAGCTATCCACACGACAAATACATCACCAAATTCGTACGCAAACAACTACCTTGTCGACACAAAAACCTTACAACGACAACAACATGTTTAATGACATTACTTTCATGATTCTTGGAACTGTTTTAGCATCATTTCCATTCTTACAACAGCCCACAATTCATATCAATTTCAACTTGAATCATTATGCTTCACTTCCACTAAACGTTCATAACAAGAATCAACACTCAACACATACAATTTCACCTCTAGCACTAAAACAGTCCACTGTTTTGGACTGCTTGTATGCTTCAACATAATTCATTTCTTTAGCACCTTAATTCACATATTTAACATGCATACAATACACCACAATGTCCATAACAACAACAATCAAAATGTGGCACAAAACAGTCCATAATCTCCCCTAAAACAGTCCCTTTACACGGCTTTAACACTAGTCCAACAACTTCATGATTTTCATCCTTTTATCCAAACTACAACACATTCAATCCATTTCCAATACATGTACAAGAAGATTAGACATGATTTCATTAGAGTCTTCAACCCATGGCTCACTTTAATTTTTAGAAAAACAGTCCAATATCCAACATGCCACATCACAAACAAACTTCTACAACCTTTGTTCATTTACTTATGTTGATACATATTCAATTCATCAACAATACAAGCAAAATGAAATCAACCATGACTTCACCAATACTCATGGCTAACTCTCTACTTCAACTACAACAACAATCCAACAACAATCATGCATGAACTATACATTCAAATCGTCATGAAACACAAGAACAATAAGCATTCTTACCTTACAATCTTGTTCTTCACTTTGGACGAATTTTCAACACTATTGAGGTGCTTCACTTCTTGGTTTCGTTTCAACAACTACTACATATTCTTGTACACTAAATGAGGAGTTGATTTGAGGAAGAAAACTGATTTTTTTGGAACAAATTTGGACCTCACTTTCGACTAACTCTAGGTCAAGAGTTTCCTTTTCTCTCTCTATGTGTTCTTAACTTGTAAGTGTTGAAATGGTGTAGTGAGTTGTGGAGTAAATCTGATTTTTCATTATGTGTATTCCCTACAAGACTTGGACATGTGTACCACACTAATCTTGGGTCAATAACCTTTGACCATGGCACTAATCTAGGCTACACATGGAAAACAATATGGGCAGATTTTTTTTTGGTTCCCAATCCCAATAATGGTTAGTTTAATCCCACTTTTCATTAATATATCAATGCCAAACGAAATTGTAGTTGAATTATGACTTGAAACGAAACCGGAAGTTAAAATCTCTACTCTGTATCTTAAAATAGTCTTGTCTTTAACTTGTCACGTTTAGTTTAAAACGTCCCAATATATGAAAATATGGGATATAACATTCTTCCCGCCTTTAGAACATTCGTCCTCGAATGTTACATTAGTGTTGCCTAAGCACACTTAACCTTTCACCCTTCCTGGTCAATCTTATCCTTCACAACCTCACAGCCTGTCCTACCAATACATTTGCATCCGTCACAATTCTTTTTCCTCTGTACTCTCATCTTAATCATACTACTACTCCTTTTTACTATAAACTCGTCATAATTTACAACAAAGAGAGAGAAATATGTGACAGTGTGGAGCCTGTGCCTATCAATGCATATACATCTCGGGAGAAAATCGATAGTATACCTGTGACCACATTTGGCGACGCTTCCTGATCCTGTCTGCTAGCTAAAGCATATAAGCGGTTTGAAGGACCGCCAGAACTGGAAGCCCCTCCACGGCCTCTGCCACGGCCTGCTGGCGTCGGAATACCTTGTCCCATAGGACGCATGGAAACTGAAGAAGAAGAACCAGCAACTGATCCCGTAGGCTGAGCTGTACCACCTGCACCACCCCCAAATCGACACTCCCTCATAGTATGGCCTTGACGGCCGCAAGAGAAACAAGCACCAGTAATGCGGCGGCATTCCCCCGGATGGCGCCTGCCACACCGAGGGCACTGTGGTATAGATGGCCTCATCTGGCCTGAGTCCTTGTGCATCTGGAAATCGGAAGTCATGGAGCTTTGACCAGCTCCTGAATACCCTGTGCTATCAAACCCTCTACCAGTGAATCGTGGAGGTTCACTCCATGCCGGTTGAGAAGGATATCTATTGTGCTGCGGCTGGGGCTGCCCGCCCCAAAACTCACCAGAATACCCAGCTGATCTAACTCTCTTCTGATGACCCCTATCCTGATCCCTATCAAATCGACGCCCTCTCTGTCGACCCTCAACCCCCTGTGCATATGCCTGCACTCGAGCGATGTCCATACCGGGCTGAGAAGCCATTGCCATACAGCCATCAATCAAGTAATTATCCAACCCCATTACGTAACGATAGACCCTGTCTGCCATGTCAGCTACAATAGCGGGCGCGTACCTAGCCAATGAATCAAATTCGAGACTATACTCTCGAACACTTCTGCCATCCTGTCTCAAGTGTAGGAATCTATCAATTCTGGCCCGCCTCATCTCCGGAGGCAGAAAATGACCCAAAAAGGCTTGCACGAACTCGTCCCATACTGCTGGAGGAGCATCCTCGGCCCTAGATAATACACAGGACTCGTACCAGTTAATAGCCACATCACGCAACCGATATGAAGCCAACTCAATGGACTCAGTCTCGGTAGCTCTAATTACCCTCAACGTACGCAACATCTATCGGATAAAATCCTGTGGATCCTCTGCTGGCTTTGACCCATAGAACTCTGGGGGCTTACAAGTCAAGAAATCATGGACCCTCGAACTATCGTGTCTGTCCGCATAATCACCTCCTAACCCGTGTCTGCGAGCCTGCCCCGACACCAACCTGGTCAATAACTGTACTGCGTCACGCATAGCCCTATCCTCCGCCCCAGGCTGGGGAGCTGGAGGCTCGGGTGCTGGAGCCTCAGGAGCTGGTGGTAAATCTGTCTCCTGATCTGTAGCTGCCGCTGCCCTAGGCTCCTCTGATAATGATGGTGTAGCGGAGCTCGCTGACAGAAGCCTAATCTCAGGCACATATTGGGAATAAGCTCTAGTGACCCTCCGGGGTCCCACTGGTCTCTCCAACTACCGTTTTGCCCTTCTGGGCGGTTGTTGCCTTCTTTGGAGGCATCGTTGTAAACATAACAATCTGTTAGGGAAAGATTATCCTGATAATACAGCTCTATCGCACGATCTAGAATGAAAGGAAAGATGAAATCCTAAATGTCCTGTAGCTTCCTGTTTATAAATGTGGTGCACAACACAACGATAAACAAGACTCTACTCGACACGGTCTGTAGACACTCCGAGGATTGAACCGCTCTGATACCACTTCTGTCACGACCCAACCCCGTAGGCCGTGACTCGTGCCCGAATTGGACACTCATATTATCTGTTAACTATAGTCATTTACAATTAGCATGTCATGATCTCATTTGTATATAAAGAGATAGGGAGTTATTTAAAATTTGTCAAAGTTTTATGTGTCTTAGGCACCTGTCTCCTGAGGAGTTGCACTTTTAAATAACCACATAAATATATATATTACTACGCAAGCCGACAAGGCTGCCACGATATACAAAATACCAAACATACATATATATGCAAGCCGACAAGGCTGCCATTACGAATGGGTACGCCCCAAACATAAGTCATAGACCTAAAACGCATCAACAACTACAAACAGACCCACACCGATGTCCACAGACCTCTAAGAGTAATGACCGTATCATATGGCGGGACAGGGCCCCGCCATACCCAAATAAACACTTATATATACAACAAAGGAAGTTATACCACAAGCTAGGCTCCGGAACAAAGGAGCAGTCCAAAATAGCTGAATAGGTATCCTAAGCCGGCGGATCTCCAAAACGAGCGTCTGTACCTGCGGGCATGAACGCAGCCCCCCGAAGAAAGGGGGTCAGTACGGAATATGTACTGAGCATGTAAAGCTTGAAACATAATAATAGACTTATATTGAGACAAGGTATGTAGGACTCAATGCAACAACCAGAATTTTCATAAAACTTGCCTTTGAACATATTCCATCTATATAATTCTCATATCAATGTCATTATAGAGTTTTGTAATCAAAGCTGCATAATCATTCTGTATATAACATATATATCGTGTCCCGGCCCTTTAATGAGGGACTCGGTAATTATAATCATAGAATCATAAAAATAAACATGTACGTGTCCCGTCCCTTTAATGAGGGACTCGGTAATAAGGAATATATGCCCTCCTGGCCGCCATCTCCATATCATAATATCATCACATTATCATATCATCATATCATCATATATATATATAACGTGTCCCGGCCCTTTAATGAGGGACTCGGTGAATAATGTAGTAAACATGCGCATGAAAACGTGTCCTGGCCCGGGACTCAGTGAAGGATATAGCGGTAAGCACGAGCAGAATAATGAGCAACCACATATATGCAATTCATCTTTTTAGACTCAATGGATAAGCAACTAACCAGCTCTAAAGTGTCAAAATAATATTCATATTCAGTTCATTTTAAGTCTCATAACAAACTATTACAAGAAACGTTTCAGATTTCATGTACATGTATCACTTTAACATGATGTAGCTTTTAAAAGTCAAGTATGTCTCTAGTTGTGCAATTCTTTAAGAATAGGAACTTTCATGCATTATTCATTAGTCACTCATATTGTAGGCACATGACAACAACCTTAATAAAATATAGAATCATAAGTCATACATGGAACTAGAGAATAGAATTTACCCCAAGGTTCATATCGTTTCATACTTACGTCTAGGACATGCCAAAAGAAAGAAGGAATAGGCTTTACATACCTTTAGCGTTTAGTCGTATTATAACTTGTACTTGCTGCCCAAAAACACTTATCCTATATCAAGATATCAAGAGCTACAATTAGTCTACGAGGGAATTCAATACGTACTTTAACGTCAACAATCCCTTTCAAACATTTAGACGACGTTTCGTTCGCATTCAAATCAACTACATACAACCACCCCAACATCAATAATCATATGTTCAATACCAATCCGGACAGCCCACATAACATTCCAAATAGCCCACATTCACAACATTCCATAACGATTCACATACGGCTACTACATTCTCAAGTTACTCCTAATAATCCGTAGCCTTAACGTTTTCGTGTAACAACTTTACAACAACCCAAAAAACGTAAATACAATATTTATTCTTAACTATCATTAGTATTTCCAATTTAAAGAATACAACATGTCCAAAACAGTTCCTAACCACAACACGTCCAAAACAGTCCCTAATCAACAACACGCCTAAAACAGTCCCTAAACAATGTTCGGAATTCTTGCAAACATTTACGAACATACTAAGCAAACCACCTATGATTCTTACACATTATTTCATGCCTTCTTTTCATATATTTTCAGTAGGTTATGACCAGCTATCCACACGACAAATACATCACCAAATTCGTACGCAAACAACTACCTTGTCGACACAAAAACCTTACAACGACAACAACATGTTTAATGACATTACTTTCATGATTCTTGGAACTGTTTTACCATCATTTCCATTCTTACAACAGCCCACAATTCATATCAATTTCAACTTGAATCATTATGCTTCACTTCCACTAAACGTTCATAACAAGAATCAACACTCAACACATACAATTTCACCTCTAGCACTAAAACAGTCCACTGTTTTGGACTGCTTGTATGCTTCAACATAATTCATTTCTTTAGCACCTTAATTCACATATTTAACATGCATACAATACACCACAATTTCCATAACAACAACAATCAAAATGTGGCACAAAACAGTCCATAATCTCCCCTAAAACAGTCCCTTTACACGGCTTTAACACTAGTCCAACAACTTCATGATTTTCATCCTTTTATCCAAACTACAACACATTCAATCCATTTCCAATACATGTACAAGAAGATTAGACATGATTTCATTAGAGTCTTCAACCCATGGCTCACTTTAATTTTTAGAAAAACAGTCCAATATCCAACATGCCACATCACAAACAAACTTCTACAACCTTTGTTCATTTACTTATGTTGATACATATTCAATTCATCAACAATACAAGCAAAATGAAATCAACCATGACTTCACCAATACTCATGGCTAACTCTCTACTTCAACTACAACAACAATCCAACAACAATCATGCATGAACTATACATTCAAATCGTCATGAAACACAAGAACAATAAGCATTCTTACCTTACAATCTTGTTCTTCACTTTGGACGAATTTTCAACACTATTGAGGTGCTTCACTTCTTGGTTTCGTTTCAACAACTACTACATATTCTTGTACACTAAATGAGGAGTTGATTTGAGGAAGAAAACTGATTTTTTTGGAACAAATTTGGACCTCACTTTCGACTAACTCTAGGTCAAGAGTTTCCTTTTCTCTCTCTATGTGTTCTTAACTTGTAAGTGTTGAAATGGTGTAGTGAGTTGTGGAGTAAATCTGATTTTTCATTATGTGTATTCCCTACAAGACTTGGACATGTGTACCACACTAATCTTGGGTCAATAACCTTTGACCATGGCACTAATCTAGGCTACACATGGAAAACAATATGGGCAGATTTTTTTTTGGTTCCCAATCCCACTAATGGTTAGTTTAATCCCACTTTTCATTAATATATCAATGCCAAACGAAATTGTAGTTGAATTATGACTTGAAACGAAACCGGAAGTTAAAATCTCTACTCTGTATCTTAAAATAGTCTTGTCTTTAACTTGTCACGTTTAGTTTAAAACGTCCCAATATATGAAAATATGGGATATAACAGATCCTATGATATGAGCCAACAAGTGAGTAAGAGAGCTTCAATATTACTCCACTCTTAGAAGCATTAGGAGTACTTCAGTCTTTGATGTTCATGTACCCCGTTTATGAGTGTTCCTTCTGTTCATGGGCTCAGTTTTATGTAGCCAGTTCTATGTATACAGTTTATTCATGCATCACATTCATTATATATCTTTGTACATTGACCCGTGACCAAAAGGCGTTATATACGCGAATATTAGATATATGTGGGGTATGAGAAGAGAGATAGGCGTTATACACGCATTACCACCTGATCAGTTAGTGTACCATGATAATGATATAGGGATCGAGTTGCACATACCGCAGCAATGTATATGATGATGGCCGCAGAGAGGCCGATATGATATGATGGGATGCCATAGAGGCTTGACAGGCGTTATGCACGCACATATATATAGATGTATGACCTTCATTGATAGGCAGGAGCATGCATATTATGCGCCCACAGAGGCATTGTCAGTTACACCGATTTATGCAAATACATGCAGATACTAGTTCATACAAGTACATGCAAATAGTTATTTCAGCTTATGAGTTCAAATCTTATTCATGACTCTCACATATATATGTTGTTCTTATGCCTTTCATACTCAGTACATTATCCGCACTAACTCTCTGTTGCTCGGGGGGCTGCGTTCATGCCCGCAGGTACAGGTAGACAGACAGGTGGTCTAGCTTAGTAGGACTTTTATCCAGCAGCGATCAGTGCACTCCATTTGATCTGGAGTTGCAGTCTATTTTGGTATGCCATTCTTTTGAGATGTATATAGATGGGTATGACAGGGCCCTGTCCCATCCTTCTACGGCTTTCATTCCAGTAGAGGCCTGTAGACAGTTGTATGTATTAGTCAGATGATGTAGCCTTGTCGACTTCTATTCTTTTGTGTACAGTATATGTAGCAGCCTAGCTAGCTTGCACTGTTCTTTCAGCATGTTTATGTATATATAGATTGTTAAGAGTTCATGATGTCGCCTATTTATGAGATCAGTTTAAGTCTTTTTATGGGCCCTTGATGTTCAGTAAGATTCAGATATGAGTATAGGGGTGTTTAGTCACTAGAGGTCAGACACTCGTCACGACTCATCGGTTTGGGTCGTGACAGAACTACAAGAAGTTAAGGTTGGAATGAGAAGAAAGGAAATGAAAGATAAATAATATAAATTATATATATATTTTAAAAAATAAAAATAATTAAAAAGTAAAAATAAAAAATAAATTAAAATAATAGAAATAAAAAAGAAATGAAATTAAAATAAAACAAAAAAGAAAGAAACTAAAATGTAACCTTATAATTATACCCAATTCTCAACCCCCCCCTTGAGAATTGAAGAGTGTAATTGCACCCTCTCAATTACACCCAATTCCCACCTAACTGTGTAATTATTTGATCAAACAAACAGGCCAAACTGTGTAATTACCCCCAATTCCAATTACCTAGGTGACTTTCCAAACAGGCCCTTAAAGTTTAATTGTAGTCAAATTTTCAATAAAATTAATTATTGAGAGGTAATTAATTGTAGCAAGCTTATTTATTACCGTTTTTCTTTGCTTCAAGTTGCCTGCAACAAGATACAATATCAAAGTATCCTTGTCCTATGCAACTACAAACTCCTCAATATTAGGATGATCTATTGGGAAAAAAGAGGGTTGAGGGGGAGTGGAATCAGTTACTTAAATACCAAAGCAAGTGAAAACCTATTAGATATGAATTAAAAATTCTAAATTTTACAATTTTAAGTGACATGATATTATTTCGTGAAATATTTTTGTTGCATAAATACACATGACTCTATGAGCCTCTAAAGTGAAACGATTTTGTCACTCCAATTCCTAATAATGGAGAAACAAATTAAATTCTATTTGGATTAGAAAAGCACATTAATTAGAAGAAAACATTCCTATTTATATGAAATTTATCCTCATCTAAAGTACCACTATTTGAATCAAAATAATACTTTACTTTTAGATAAGTCACAATTAAGAGGCTATAGAGAATAAAAGAAGAATTATAATTTTTGATAATTTTAATTAGGAATAAAACAAAAGGAAAAAAGTCAAAACCACGTTCACGGTGAAACTCACTCACACTTTGGTCACAAACAAATGTATAATTATGGGAGAACCATGAAACTAGCATATGTGAAATTCAAATAAAATTGTAGGATAACAATTTAGAATATCTATGCAATTGAAAGTTTATTACTTTTGAGACGAACTTCATAATATTTGACATAAGATATTTTGAACTATTTTGTCACTTCATTAGAATTTTCTCTTATGCCAAGAGAATTTAACAACTTATAGATAATTTTTAAAAAAATTGCTCTATTTGTACATTATAATTTTGAAACAAACAAATCCAATTGCGTTCTCATTCTTCAACCTTGCTTCAACACTGAAGATATTCATGCATCGCACGAAGGTTGGCAACTCGAGGGCTTCTTCAGAATCTTCGATGAAGTTAATAACATCGATTTTAGAATAAATGACGATAAAACATTCAAAGGTAAGAGATTTTCATGCCAGAAAGATTAATGCAATTCTCATTTATTTATTTATTTATTTGCATGTTTGTTTGATGGTCAATCCTATAAGGGGAGATTTTGTTAGAGAGTTTAATTAAATTTTCCTCTTAAATCTATTCAAAACATTCAAAGAAACTGTACAATGAAGAGGGTTATTAGAATTAAATAACATCTCAAAATGGCTACATGAGGCGTCCTTGATGTTGGAAGTTTTTTCATCAAATATTTTTCCGCACGGATAAAATGAATAAGCGAATATATATACATATATATAATATTTTTGTACTTAGTAAAGCAAAAAACGTAACGTAACCATAAATAACATTATCTAATATTGTTACAGAGGCGGCAGATCCAAGATTTTAACTTTAGGAATTTATAATGTAGAAGTAAATCTAATAAAAAATTGTAGCCACGAGTACTCGAATTCGCATGTGCTTGTGTGAAACAGCTTTATGCTGGACTGCTTCACCACTGGACACATACCCTCTTTTAGTTATGGGTTCAGCTCAATATATATGTATATTTAGGTGATTTTGCACAGTATATTCGTGGATTGCAAGTTAGGGTTCAATTGAATCCGCCGCTACCATGCTACATCCGCCCAGTTCGTTAGGGGATAACGTGTGAGGCACATTTATAAAAAGGCATTACATGGATGGAGAATTGAAATATTAAGGGTAAAATAGACATTGCATAGAATTCAGGGAGGCAGGAAAATGTCTATTATTCAATATTAAGGGATAAATTTAATTTTTAAAGCAAAGTTAGGGAGCGTAAATAATTTTGAGCTCATGCATGGTTGGTGGTGAATATTTGGGTATCTGCTGGACCGTCCTTTAAAGCAAAGCGCGTGAAGGCGTCCCTTGTCCGTATAATAACTTGGCCATGAAAAATCACCACTCTCATTCTATTCTCCTTTAGTGGGGCGTTAGTGGCTTTCATGCACTCTCTTTAAACAGTCCGTACGTCTTTCTCGTTCTCTTCTTTCCTTTTTCTGCGTATATTTTTTCAAACTTCCTTGTTGAGATTCAAAATCTTCATGGCTCATGATACAAATATTTGAATATCGATCTGTCCATACATTATTAACATTAATTATACGTGAAAACTGTTGTAAAAAAACTAAAAGTTGAAAGCATGTGGAGAAGTAGTTCATATTATATGTTGAAACAGACAATTGCAAGGGCAAAGTCCACCTGCGGGATCAGTTATGAACATGGGTGGTCGACCCGATTGCTGAGTTCGGTGAGGGAAAACAAGAATGGGAATACAAGTGAATTAGAGGAGGGAAAGAGGTTGATGAGATTGGTGAATGTGGAGGAGCTCAAGAGGAGGCTGCTAGGGATGGATGAGAGTAATAAAGAGGCTATTGGGTATTCGGAGCTGTTGAGAGCGTGTCAGAGTATTGGTTTGGCCAAGACAAAAGACGAGGCTGTGTCTTTTGCAAGACTTCTTGATCAAGCCGGAGTTGTTTGGCTATTCAGGGATAAAGTTTATCTTCACCCTCATAAGGTATATAGTCTTTTTATCTATTTGATTCACCACTTCTAATATATATATAGATGGATGTTTCTTTCATTCTTTTTTTGTATGTGGGGTTGTATGATTTACTGTATTTTCTCTCTGTTGTATCCATTAAATCTTGAATTTTTTAGCAGAGTTATCATTGGAAGTACTCTTTCGCGCGAATGTTTGGGGCTCATTGTGCTTCAGTATGTGGCATATGGATACTCATTTGGCTTTTGATTGGATTGGCCCCTTGGGAAGGCCATAGTATATGTTTTTCTTCTTGAGTTTGTATCGTTTTACGGACTTGTGTATATATACATGTGTGGGCATAGGTGTTTCTAGACAATTATTAATATTGGAATGAAATGGGCTTGAATACAGCAGAATGGAAAGCAATGATTCATACAACTAACGGTAACTAGTTTGAGATTGAAATTAGCTGATTGATTGGTTCATATCTACCATTGCTATGTGGATTAGAAGGAACACGTACATTGATCAGCTTTGTTTCCTATTAGTTATTTGAATGGTCGAAAGGTGTAAACTATATTCCGCAATGCGGATTACTAATCTGAGGATGGTCTCATCCAGATTCATGAGTTTGGGATCAGTAATTTGCCTTCCTGTTTTGAATCTAGGTTCTTAAATTAGTTCAATATTTGTAACTGGTCTATGTTGAATAAATCAATGTGAATTAATGATCTGCTTCTGTTTGAGATTTTTGAATAAAGGAGTGGGACGGGGTCTGGTGGGGTTGGCAGTGGTTGGAGGATTTGGGAAGCTTGATTTTATGACAAAGAATTTAGAGATTTGCAGACAACTCTTCTTGTCTTGAAGTTTGTTAGTATGATCATCTCTAATTTGGCATGGAGATGTCCTGTTTCAATAACCTCTTGTACATTCATGCGGAACACTAAGATATTACTATGAAACAACCATAAAAGGAAATCCTTATTTATAATTTCAATGCTTAAAGTAACAATGTATTAAATCGAACTCTGAATTTGCATCTGACTGAGATTTTATTCCATATATTTTGTATTTCTTGCCAAACTTGCTTGCACACTTGAATGTTTTCCGTTTCATATTCTTGTTTTATGTACAGGTAGTTGATGAAATTAGAAGGGCAGTACCTCTAGCACTTCTACCTGAAGATGACCCTACAAAAGATGAGCTAAAGAATCTGCAGGAAAAGAAGGATAAAATTGATGAGATTGCACATAAGCAGGTCCGCCGCATTTTGTGGACTGGAATGGGAGCTGGTCTTTTACAGATTGGCCTCTTCTTCCGCCTTACCTTCTGGGAATTCTCTTGGGATGTAATGGAACCAATAGCGTTTTTCGGTACTGCTACTGGGGCAATACTAGGTTATGTTTACTTCCTCTTTACTTCAAGAGACCCAACATACCAAGATTTGTTGAAGAGGCTTTTTTGTTCAAGGCAAAGTAGGCTCATCCAACAGAATAATTTTGACATTCACAGGTTTGTCGAGTTGCAAAGAAAATGCAAATTACCCATCAATGGCCAAGCCTCGTTGAAATATCGGTTAGGGATTGAACTGGAACCAGAGGATCTTTTACATGGTCACTGGAACACATCAAGGCAAGCCCTTCATTTTCTCAGAGGAGGCTGAAAATGTTTGAGCTGTTTAATCTTGTTTTCGGTTTTAGCTAACTTATAGGACTTGAAGATCAAAGTTCTTCTTGGAAAGTCTACTGTGGTCGTCTTTGTCCCTTTTCAGAAAAGCTTTTGAGAATTTTTGTTTTGGAGAAAACTCACAAAATTTCTTTAGATAACCAACACAAAATTTCTTTAGCTAACCAACCAAACACCTTATTTTTAAAAGAGAACTTTTCCAAAGAGCTGTACAAATGGGCCTGTGTTCTTTCAAGGTAGGCCTAGAAAGAAATAATTCTTGACCATCACATTTCCATTCAGCTTATAACTCTAAGATGTAGCTTGTTATACTTGAAGTTGTATGTAGAGACCGATGGCATACACCCAATTTTGAATTTTTGTTGGTTGTGCAAGTGACAGCGTCAGCTTATAATATCAAAAGTTTGGGAAAAGATTGCACAAGGCTTTTATGTATCATGGGTTTGGCACATCCTTCTTTGAGGTAAATTGCTACCCGGGAATTGATTTTACAATGGGAAATTTCTTTATGATGCAGTCGCTCTGTGGCAATTTCAGGGCTAGTTGGCCTGCTGTAACTTACTGTTTTTCTTGCACGGAGAGACCTTTGATTTCCGTATAGAGGTCAGAAATATTTTTCTAGTAGAATTTCTACCAATCATTCTTTTATTTCAAAAGAGACGACAAAACAAACTCATCTTAATTTGTGAGATTATGGGATTCCTTATTTGTTGACAGGTTCTTCGGAATTTATTTTTCTTAGAGTTTGGAAAAATATTTAAATTGTTCTAAAATTTACCAATACCTTTTTTGTTCTTTCGTAGAAGAATATCATCAGAGAAGGATGAACTTGTAAACGTGAAAAATGGGGGAATTTAAGCTCAATAATGAAAGTTACAGTAAATAAGGACAGGTTTTACATCTTATGTAGTCAAGCGAAGGTGACCAACAAAAAACAAGTTTTTAAAAAGGTGAATCAATTATGAAGAACTTGGAGCAAAGATGTATCATCACCATATGTTTGGACCGCGATTACTTATATACTAGTAGCAATTTCTGTTTCATGTAAATGAACTGTACCCTGCACTTCTGAATGGGGATGGATTTTTACAGTCACGGGATTGCATCCTTTGTTCCGATCATTGTAGCATCTCTCGCCTGGAACAGATAACTTGACCATCCTCACCTTCCTCCTCAGTGTTAAAGAGTTAAAAAGTGTCGTGCAAGTTCACTTTTTTGCTATCAAGGATAAAGTAGTGTTATATTTTTAGAAAATTTACCTGCTATAGCTATCTCTAAGACTTATTTATGAATAATAATTATTTTTTTTATTTAATTTTTGTAGCTTTATTTTTCAAAATTACATTTCATAACTGGTCCAGTAACTTTTGAAATACATGTACCTCTCTATTCTCCCTCACTACACATTTAAGATTTATCATCTTTTTCAAACCCTAAAAAAAATTTCTCTCCTCTCTCCCCTTCCCTTCACTGCCGCCTCTCTCCCTCCCTTTCTCTATCTCCAGCCTCTCTTCTCCTTCCCCTCACGTACCCTTCCCTTCTTTCTCTATCTACATCACCCACGCCGCTGTCAACACCACCACCACCACCAATATTACTATCGTCTCCATCTTCATCAGATAGTATATCAGATTTATACAACAAAATTGGTGAATCTTAGAAGTGTTTTAATTGTGGAAAAAGAGGAAGCAGTGGGTTTCACCGGAGCCGCCACCACCACCATCACTATTACTACCATCTCCATCTCCAAACTCGAAAAAAACCTTAAGGTTCTGGCTCTTCAGATTTGAATTCCATATGCTTCATGTATTAATGGTTTTTGGTTGTGGTTCGGTATTGTTTTTAGAGTGGAGGAGGACAGTGGTGGATCGAAGAAAGGCGGCGGAGGAAGGAGGAGGTTTTTTCCAGTTTATTGTGGTGGTTCGGTAGGGTTTTTGGAGTGAAGCAGGATGGTGGATCGGAAGAAAGGCGGCAGAGGAAGGAGAAGGGTTTTCCCAGTTGTTGTGGTGGTTCGGTAGAGTTTGTGGTTGTGGTGTTTCAATAATATTCAGTATATTTCTCTATGTTTCAATATACCGTTTCAGTATATTTCAGTGTACTGTTTCAGTATATTTCGCTATATTTCAATGTATTTCTAATTTACGACACAGTTTTTGATACATTTCATTGTATTCCATTGTATATACGCATACTATAATTTTATATTTCTTAAACAATCAACCATATTTCATTGTATTCGAGTGTATATTTTTCTGTATTTGGAAGTATTTCTAAAAGTTTGGAATGAAGCAATTTGGAGAGAGAAACGTGGGTTGTTATGAAACTTCAGTCGTTGCGTGATACATGATTGATTTAATTTGACTTACCATTTAAAATGAAAGAAGAGAATATGTTTCATAAATACAACCTATTTTTACTCGGTCAAATTTTGTATTTTCGTGTATTTCAAAAACACGAAATACAACCGAATACAACAAAAACCAGCAAAAACAATTTGAATGGAGTGATTTTCATAGAGAGACGTTAGCTGTAATGGAACCTCATGAGGTTTGCATGAATCATGGAACCATTAATACAAATTACCATATAATATAGCCTTTTTTTTATTCAACAGTCACGCTGTATTTCGCTATATTTCACTGTATTTCAAAAACGCAAAATACAACTGACATACAGCCAAAAGCAGCTACGAATTGTAAATCTTCAACTTATAACTATGACTTGTTAGAAGCTGTTAAAAAATAGTTATTTGTGTAAGTTTTACTATATTTTTCAACGTAACAATTTAGATGTGTATACTTCAGTATATTGCCTCGGCAGAATTCACCTTGAAATTTTGTTCACTTCCCAATATTTGAGATGTCTGCTTTAGATAAACTTGTCAATCAATTTCTGCGTATTCTTGTTGTTTTATGTTTGCTACTACTATCGATTTGGCAGTTGGCTATGCTATCATGCTAGTAAATTCTATCACCCAACGACTACATAGGAGTTGGTTGTTGCCAGCTTCTAGCCAATTTACTAGGTGATCAACAAACCATTCCACTGACGCTTGGCTCCCAATTTAACAAACTCAAGCTTTTTGCTAGGTTCCTTACTTATTTGGAGAAATGGGTGGTAAATAACACAGTAGAAATAGGTGGTAAAAAACAGAGTAGAAATATAGATGGAGCCCACTAAGTTCAGTGATTACAGAGAATTTTCCGCCAACATTGATTACATAAGCTTGTATAGATTGTTCTTCCTATATATCAAAAACTCGCCTTCAAGACAACAAAGCAGATGGACTATAGATTTCTCGGTGGACCCATTGAAGTGCTCCAAAAGATCAGAAAGGGTGACCTGCATATTTATCTCGTTATCCGACATTGTCCTCACATCAACAAGGAATATGATAACTTTTAAGATTTCAATGTCACTACAAAGGACAAGTACTTACCCCATCATCAAAGTTCTTGAGCCAGCTCAATATGGATTCTTCTGTGGCATCCAGAGTCCTACAACTTTCTACTTCTGGTGCTTCGACCCTCTGGCGTTTTGTAGGAATGAGCAAATCACCAGTCACGAGATGATATTCTGCTCCTTCGGTCTTTCCAGGAGAAGAAGCACTATTTATACCAGCGACAACAGGTGCCTCAACTACGTCATCATCTCCTTGCACGTCAGATGGAATAAAAGAGTTCTGTTGTATTTCTGATATTCCACTAAAACATTCATCTCCATTGCGACTTTGCTCAGAATTGGATGAAAATACTTCAGCTGATACTCCTACCTCTTGCATCGTCAAGTACGCCTTTATCTGGCCATAACTTACCTGCTTGTTAAGAAGACTTATTTAGCTTTTACAATATGGTTGGCGTGCGACCCCACATACGTCAGCTATAAGGAATGCACTACAATCACAAACAATCTATCATATGAGCGATTTCAACGTAGACCTCACCTCTTCTGGTAACTCATTTTTTATAGGCTTCAATTTTTCTCTACCAACTTTTGAGACAGCATTCTGGATACTCAGGAATGTCTCTCTTGTCAGCCCAGTCTCCTCACAAAACCTGGTCCAATTCATTTTGCAACCCTCCCGTGCAGCTTCGAGTATATACTCTAGCACAGTTTGTTCCTTTATTGCTGCTGCTCTGCCAGGAAAATTCTGAATGAAGAATATGTAAGAATTGGAATAGACAAGCCGGAGTTTCATTCAATAAATCCTAATAACATGACTCACAGCAATTTGTTTGAACGTAAGACCATCCTCATGCCACATCTTCCATGCTTCAAATTTTGCTGGTGTTAATTTTTTATTGCTTGGAACAGTGACAATCTTACTGGGAAAAGAGGTTTGACTGCTTGGATTCCCATCCAAAGAAAGATTGCAAGCTTCTGATAGACGCTTAACGCTTTGAAGAAAATTATCCCCATACAGTTTTACGAAATGCTGCAACAGAATTGAGAAATCAACTCCAGCAACACCAAACAGTCAGATAAAAATAGCGTGCACTAAAAGAAACAGACGCAGAATCCGTTAAACATTCAGGAACGAAAGTAGAGCCTAACATACGATACTCCTTTGCTGCGTGGTTCCAGCAATAAAGATGGCACCAAAAGTAAAGCAGATAGGTGAATCATGGATCATCCTCCTGATAGGGTGAAAAGGGTTGAAGAGAGCAAACACGAAAAGTAGGCATTTGAGCACGGAAATAAAGATGCATTAAGACATTAAATTATGTAAAGGAGCTTACTCAGAGCTTGACAAGTGACATAACATGAACATCACAAGGCACATTCACCTTAACAAGGTGATTAAATTACCAGGGTTATCTCACACCTTGCAACACTTCCCATTACAGTGAGAATGCATGCACCCGGCGAGTTTATGGTATGTGTCAACTAGTAGTGCAACAGTTACAAGTATTTATATATCAGTATCCAATTACTAAGTATACCTGGTTTACACCATCAATATTTGCTAGTCTGGCTTTTGTAGAAGGCCTGGTCAAGCTTATCCTTTTCAATGTTTGGTCGCCACAAACTGCATATCTGGAAGTGACAACTAGACAAATAAATTGGTATCTCACTTTTATGTATCCAGGGAAAATACTGCCATAACATGCATGTAGCACCCCTTGTAACTAAAATATCATATGGATAGTTTTCAAGTCAAAGTTCCAAAAGAATGAGCTGAGTATTGTATTATGTACTTACGGAGCAGTTCCAGTAGCTCTGGCAAGCTTAATTCTCTCTTCTATAAGCATTTTGTACAGTTGAGCTTCAGCCTGAATAATCCACAAGGAAAAGAGATATATTAGTGTGGGCCCCACTGAATTCAACCATATGGAAGCCAATTATGGAAATTGAAATGTCAAAGCCAAACATTTGGGTAGCTTGTGAAATTATGGAAATACATTATTTGTGTGGGATTACATTGTTTCAAGTTCGAGCACACATCTGATTTAAAAGGAGTTTCAGGCATTACGAAGGACTGTAAGAAGCTGAGAAGTACATGAAGCATATCAGAATGTCCCAGCAACTAAGGCTAGCTGAGGATGTCTGATACTTGAGTTCTGCCATTTTGCATAAGCAAGAGAACTTTGAGGCAGGGAACTAAGATTTGTTAGGGGTTTATTAAGGACTTTGCTGCATACAGTAGCATATGTAGGATTTTAAGCAGGTTGAGCCAAGTGCTAAACAAATTTACAGTGTTAACTCGCAATGGAGGCGACACAGACTTGAAAGGCAAATCAACCCGCAACTCTGTTTTTTGTTTCATAATGTTTGAGGCTGCATTTTTTCTTAAATAATTCAACAAAACAACCTCATTTTGTGTCAAGTTTTATTAAATTTAAAAAAAAAACAAGAATTACAAAATTAAAACTATTAAAATTTAAATCGAATAATCAATTTATCTCTACAAAGAATGCAAAGGCTCTGATTGTTGGCTCTTTTTTCCGAGTTCGATGCACTTAGAGAGATTGAAACTTAATTATGAAAGTTCAGAAAATATTCGAAGACAATTATTTCTCCAGTAAATTTTAAAAGTGAAATACAAACTAAAATTCTAATAGGATAAACTCTAAATACAAAAATAATTAACAACAAAACCATTAACTTAATGAAAGATTTACTTTAACAATTTATCTATTTAATTTAAACCTATTTTACTTTAAAATGTTACTTTAATGAACTTAACATTTCATTGAATCATAACGGATTTTTGTTAAACCAAAAAAGTCAGTAATCTATCTACTATTTATTATATTCTTACAATTCTAATTAGTTATTAAATTATAACAAATTAAATAAACTAAAATACTTTTATTGCTTGTGAAAAACAAACTTATTATATAAAAACGGTCTTAAAAAGAAATGAGACTAAGATCTTTGTCTAATTACTTGTTCATAAACAAAAACATGCCCAAAAAAGTAAGAAGCAGATCTCTGTTGGATTACCCATTAACTACCATGTCTTCAGATCGGGAAACAAAACTAACCAACTAACCCTTTAGTAAGTATAGATAAAAAGCCCACCATCATTATTGTTTGACCCAGTTAAATCATTTTCATCTTTGATAATCAAAAGCTCTTCAAAAGCTTTTAATCCAAACATATTTACATCAAATGAGGTATAGCAAAGAGGAGTCTTCCCCAATTAATTGTGTCTCCAATTCTTATTGCAATGCATGTGCCCCTGGGACAGTAAATCCATCATCTATTTCTATAATGGCCAAAAGGGAAAATGGGGAATCTAGACTCAAACTCCTATCTCTCCTAAAGAATGAATCACCTTAACCAGTAAGCCAGGTTCAGTTTATGCTACAAAAACGTAGTAAAAACAATTACACCTCACATTTTTCAGCAAAGCAGGGCATGAAGCCTAACCCGGATGCATCAAGGAGGTTTTGCCCCAGATTGCATACTGAATAGAAAAAACAGAATATAATTCCTTTCAGGATTTGGAAGACACTAACGCGGCAAGGAAATAGTTATGATGCAACAATAAGGATAATATGAATTACACAATTGATGTCTGAAGAAAAGGGAAATAGAAAGAGCACGTACTTGTGAAACTTCTTCAAATTCCTTAGAAGCCAAACCATCGATCTCACTCGCTTCACTGGGTGCATCTCTATTTTTCTCGTCAAGATCCATTTCAGGAGTCTCCGGTAAAAACAGTGGAGGTTGATGATCAGGGCTACTGGATCTCAGAAAATTCAATCCTTTTTCACTGACACTGATGCATGAATTTTAATATTATGTCTTTCATTTGTAGATATACAACAAGATGTCAAGAAGGATTTAAAGAGATGATCCATGGTTGACAGATACGTATGAAAATGTTAAACAAATCCTAGAAGTCAAAAGACATAAGGGAAGTATCTACCTCACAGTTTTGTACATATCTCTGAAGTTCTCTACCAAATAATCTGCAACAAGGCAAGTTTTCTGTTAAAAATTCCTTGTAATTCAACGTCTATGAGAAACAAAAGGCCTTACACTTAGTAGTCAGCATTATCTCACAAGGAAAAGGAGAAACTGCTTGACAGAATATATACACTGAAACTATGACCCTCCATCCAGTATAGATAAGAGTGACCGTCATGTAGCTATACCAGAGAGAAGCTGGACTGAGATCCATTGATGTCAAAGGCTTAACAATCAGCTTGTTTTATGAAGAATTTCTTAAGAGAATTTTTAAGCAGTTGAAATTTGCTAGATAACAAAATGGAAGTAGTTAAATTAAGATGCAATACATAAGTGTACATGCAAGTCTTCCGCATCGGACCAACGTAAGAATCTACAATGTAATGTGAGCCTATAAAAGGATTCAGAAATTTGTCTCATGCATTCTCTCAATTTCTCTTATTTTTCACATGGTACCTGAACAGAGGTTGAAATAAACCCCCATAATCATTGTGCAATCACCAGCAACATCTGGTAGAGAATAAGATCATCACCGTGCAATCTTTTGGCAATCTATGAATCCACTAAATGTCTGTTTGCTTACCAGAGTGTTGTGAACATACCATTACCAATACAAGGACCGGAACCCTAATGAAAAGACGATATCAGCAGTGTAATCCCTTGAATGCCAACTAAAACTGGGAGATTTGAGGCCATGTGCACCATACGCCATCACATGTAGTCTTCTCCAGCGAGCTTCACTTTCTCTTTCCAGCAACTTGGTTATCAACTTAAAATTCCAATTCAACCATCCAAGACCTATCAGATTCACTGGAGCCCTAGTCCGACTACCCAATTTCTTTCATGTCAAAATTTCTCAGGTTCAGGTTTGGTTTCCTTAAAAAGGCATATGATAAAGTTCCTAGGGGTTCTATGGAGATGTTTGGAGTCTAGAGGTGTACCGGTGGCTCACATTAGGGCAATTAAGGACATCTACGATGGAGCCAAGACCCGGATAAGGACAGTGGGAGGTGACTCAACACTTTCCGGTCATGATGGGGTTGCACCAGGAATCAGCCCTTATCCCGTTTCTATTTGCCTTAGTGATGGACGAATGACGTGGCATATTTAGGGGAGGTGTCGTGGTATATGTTATTCGCAGATGTCATAGTATTAATCGACGAGACGTCGATGGAGTTAAAGATAGGCTAGAAGTTTGGTGACAGACCCTAGAATCTAAAGGTTTCAGGTTAAAAAGGACTAAAACAAAGTACCTGGAAAGATATACGGTTTGTGCCTGAAAGGTACAAAGTTGGACTAGTTTGGAAACATTGGGCAATTCACTTTATACCTACTATTTCATCTATTTTTTTGGTTCGGAGAGCAGTTTTAGTCTGCGTTGGTGAATGGAAGCCCCCCTATCAAGCAAGAAGGAAGCAGCTCTTCCCACGGCGAAGTCACCATTGACTCTATTTATTATTATGGTAAATCAGTGTATCACTCCATCACTGAAGTGCACATTCAGTGATGTTCTGCATGACATGGAGGTAGAGGTGAAGATCGATACACAAATCATACCCAATAGGGGAAGTTGCAAATATCTTGGGTCTATAATCTAAAGAACGGGGAGATTGATGATGATGTCGCAAACCGTATTGGAGCGGGATAGATGAAATGCAGGCTCGCGGGGTATTATGTGATAAGAATGTGTCACCAAGGCTTAAAGGTAAGTTCTACAAAGTGGTGTTTAGACCTACCCTAATATATGAGACAAAGTGTTGGCCAATCAAGAACGCACACGTTCAAAAGATGAAGCGAGCAAAGATGAGGATGCTCAAACGGATGTGTGGGCATACGAGAAGAGATAGGATTAGGAACGAAGTTATTCAGGGCAAAGTGGGAGTGGCCTTCGTGGCGGACAAGATGAGAGAAGCGAGGCCGAGATGGTTCGGGCACGTGAAGAGGAGGCGCGCAGATGAGATATGAGAGGTTGGCTACAACAGGTTGTGGGAGAGGTAGAGGTAGGCCAAAGAAGAACTGGGGAAAGTGATTAGACAGGACATGGCTCATCTTCAGCTTACTGAGGACATGACCCTAGATATGAAGGTATGGAGGTCGAGGATTAAGGTAGAAGGGTAATAAGTAGCCGAGTGTTGTAGTCTCCTCTTCTCATCTCCTCCTTATTTAGTAGTATTATTTAATATTCGCGTAGTAGCTTACTCTTCAATTCTTATTACTACTTGTTGCTTCATTTGTTTTGTTTACCTTGCCATTTTCTTGTCATTATTTTTCTTCCTATCCTTCTTTGATTACACTTCTTTTGAGCGGAGGGTCTATTGAAAACAATCTCTCTACCCCACAAAGGTAGGTGTAAGGTCTGCGTACATCCTACCCTCCCCAGACACCACTTGTGGGATTACACTAGTTTGTTGTTGTTGTAGGCAGTCTTTGGTTGGTCTTTCTTTCACTTTGGGAGTCAACCGAGATTTTCTGCTTGCATAACTCTCTATCCGTTTTTCAGAACTTTATGGCAAGGTTCTAGCAGTTTTTCAGGAAATTAGTCATTTCCATTCAATTGTCTTCACTTTTCCAACCACTTAGTGGTTTACTGTTATCATTACAATTTGTTACAAAATGAATAGAAACTACACTTAGTGTTATGTACATAGCCTAGGAAATATGTAAAGATTTTTAGGATATCTTTTTTTTTCCTTAATTAGAACCTAGTGTACATCTTTTTTTTTTTTTTCACATTTTACATCATGAAATAATATACAAGGAAATTCCTCCACATTCCTGTTTACTTACATGGTATCAGGTTGGGTCATTTGCTTCGCCAGAGTTGAGTTAGAAAACTCACTGGAAGTGAGACTTACTTTGGGACCAAATCTGGTACTTTGGAAGATGATTGGGAATGGGAATTCTGATGCCACCACCTACCTACGGAGGGTCCCCTACCCTCGAATTACAGATCCTCTGAATCCAGCGGCCTACGGAGATGAGCGTGAGGCTCACGTGCTGAAGAAATATCTTCCGGTAGTCTAAAGGAGTGGTGTGTGGAGGCGCGCGTGTCACCCGAAATTGAAAGAGAAGTTTGTGGTATTATATGAATGATATTAGTGTTATAAATTGTTTACAAAATATGAAAACAGAAGGTATAATTCAAGATTAATATTTATTATACATATTTTAATCATCAATTTGCTTATATTTGGCGGTAATTACATAATGCCTTAAATACAATGAGCACCCACGACTTTAAAATCCCGAGTACGCCACTGTCTGCAACCGGGTTAGAACTCATGATGTGCGTCTAACCTACACAGTAACAAGTTGCGCTCTTACCACTAGACCAAAGCCCTCTGAGCTTGCAAATTTCTCTTTTTTTCTCGCAAGATTATCCTATAGATTTTGTTGATTCCAGATACTTTATCCTCTTTCTTCTCTACAGTTCAGAGATCCGGGGTAAAGAGACTAAGCAGGTATATCAACTACATATAAAAGCATGACTGTGTTTCTCATACATACCACGTGAAATCAATTGGTAAGCCAGTCCCTTCCACCAATTTGCAGATAACTCCTTCCCAAGACCATGAAATGGAAGCTTGTCAAACTGAGCATCAACAATTTTCTTGATCTGTTATTCAGAAGGGGTTAGCACAAGGAGCTTGGTGTTTTAGGCATTCAACTAAGGATGAACCAATAATTCCACAGACAACTGCTAAACTTTCAACAATATGCAATACGGATTTATATTTGACAAAAATGATCAATGTTGACACCGTTATATCTGAAGTTCAGTACCTGACCCTTAACAAAGGGGCACCAAGCTTCCTTACACACCTTAAAAGTTAAAACAAAAGGTTTAACTCATCTTAATTTAGCCTATGCAGATATCAACTCGAAACATTTACACTAAAAGGGAAATTACTTTTTTTGTGAGTTTGTAATATTTGAAATTAGAGGCTTTGAAAACTTGGAAGTTCTCCACATAAAGATTCAATGATATTGCATCCCGTTTTGTCCGACCTCCTTTCCATATTAATTGTCTCAACTCTAAAATAGATGGACCCCTTTTGTTTAACTACTTTGTTTGGCGGTGGGGGGTAGCAGAGTGAGGATACCCTGCACCTCAAGGATGGAAGCAAAAATCTCTACCAGGGCTCTCAATTAATTCTCCTGTTTACAAGAGTTCAAATCAACATGTTAATACTTGATTATATTATTCGACGCTGATTTGGCATGGTTATTCTTTTTTTTATTATTATTATTATAAAAAAACCATTATTTTGTATCTTCCAAACGTTTTCTTTTTAATCTTAACTTCACAAACGCCAATACAATAACAAACTTTTTTGACACCATAAGCAAATATAAGATTTATCAAATTTTTCCCACTCAAAAGTAGGTCTTACGAGTGGGAAGATAGAGTATTCAAGAATTCAGCTCCTAGTTACACAATAATTCAAACTTTAAGATTTCAATGAGAGCTTACTCTAGATCCACGAAGAATGCCTATGGGTAGATTCAAGCCCCAACATCCTCCACATGACTGAATACAAGCCATAAGAAGAAATGCTTCTCTGGACAAGTCGTTTTCCTTCATTGAGCTAGTGCAAATATCACAGTTTCCTGGAAACAACATGTAGATTCATTTCACACTCTTCAAGTAATTGTCCGTACCTCATACACAAGTGTAGCAACCCAGGAATGTTTTCAACCAGTATATTCAAAAGGTCCAACATTTTAAAAACAAAGATCTTTTGTCCTATTCACTTCTTGTTATTCTTTAAAGTGTGTCGGGGATTGGTCAATGTTGTAGAGACAAATACTAATTTTGATGCAACATCTGTCTGACCCTCAATAATGTGATTTCAGACAAATAAAATCCATTTCCTAGATGCTTTGCACTCTAAGGTGGCACAAACGTTAAACTCTTTTATGACATCCCAATTACATAAATAAGACATCCTTCTTTTTTGATGAGGTAATAAATTTTATTAATGCTAAGCAAAAGCGTGCTCTCTTACAACAAGTATATCAAAAGAAGAAAACGTACAAAAAGAGATAGCTTTCTACGAATGACACCCAAACTTCTATATATCAAGGAATCCTATAGGTGTGTCAGGACCACACTTTAATTAGTGGTCACACGAGAGGCACGTGCTATTGACACTTCAACGTAAATACATTGACACTATTGTGGAATGAGTATTAACGAAAATCAGGGTTCACTTCTCTTCCCCAAATTCTTCTTCTTCTCAAATTCTCTTCTCACCTACTCTAATTCTTCTTCTTCTTCTTCAAATCTGAGCTACAATGGAGCTCCAATCTTCCATTTTCGTAATTAGCTTAGTTAGTTGTAATCACAATTCAGTTTTATCAATATACAGAAAATCGTCCCAAAAACTCACACAATTTCCATTTAGTTCGTTAATTTCTGTTTTGTGTGATTGAGATCATAACAATTGGTATCAGAGCCTCGATTCTGCAACCCTAGTACCGATCGATAGCTGATGGTAAGCCTTTGAAGGCATTAGGTGAGAGTACCAACCAACAAGAAGAGAGATTCAAGCGGATGAATCAGAAATTAGGTGAGATTTCTCATTTCCAAACGCTTATGAAAGATTCTCAAGCTACAATCTGGACATTGCTGGCGAAAATTTCACATAAACTCACCACATTGGAAGAGGCACAACATAGAGAGGCTTACGAGCAAAAGGTGTATGATAAACAGCCTCAAAGAGATGAAACGAGGATGGAGACTGCAATAGTACCACAGAGCTCACCAGAGACTCAAGTAAACTCAAATAAAAATTGCCAATAAAGGTCAGCTTCCTGCGGTCCGTGTCAATATTAATAGTTTTAGTCAAAATAGTCTAGCAACAGCAAATTTTGTCAAAATGGGTGAGCAACTGGAGTTTCCTTCTTGCAAAGTTTTTTATGGTAAATACCACCTCACATTTAGGGAAAACCCAACAAATGAATTCCTTGTGTCCGGATCTCAAACTATGTCGCAAGGAATATGATGTGAAAAAAATAAACCTAAAATGGAGCATGAGATTGTATTTTTCTGGGAATATGATGTGAAAAAAATAAATCTGAAATGGAGCATGAGATTGTATTTTTCAGAAAAATGGGAATTGGAATGCGTGATAAGCTTACTGTTGCAATATCATTAAGTTTTGAACCTGGAGGTGTTACATTCTATTTGTCCGAAATTAGCTACATGAAGTTTATTGAGTCTAATTTCAATTGGCTGAATCAACTGAAGGAACTTTTCCATAGAGTCAAATTTGCATCTTGTGCCTCATTACCTTTGTTTCTTTATTCATTGGATTATGCCATAACACAACTTGCTAATGATGCCAAGGCTTCAAACAAGTGGATTGTGAGGCAGTTAATTGGTTGCTTGATATCTACTGGAAAAACATCAAATCTATTGTTGGTGAATTGCCGAATAGTTTCTTAGCATGTTTTTTGCTCGGTTGGGGCAGAATTAATGACGCAATCACTTCAATTTTGTTGTTAACTACAACCTTAAGGACCTTGGAAATGAATTATTGGCTTATGTTATCTGAGCAAAGTATGGCACCTTTGTACTTGATATTTCAGATGCATAGGTTTGTGAAAATGCACAAGAGGGGAGGGAAGAGAATGTTCTCTGTGGGTGACGACAACAGTAGTTTGTATACAACTTCTGAAATGAGCACTGGATTGGGTTGGGTTGTGCTTGCGCAAGGTAATCAACAACTAAGCTCGCATACAATATCTGAACTGCGTGAGCACTACTCTGCTGGTGTATGGTCCGAAGGAAGGAGTGAATGGCAACCACTTTGCTCGATTCCACGATTGCTGGCTGATGTACCTGAACAGAGCACTGGTGGTACAAATTCAGTTTCTTTGACTTCTAATGATCCATTGGATGAGTATGGAAAGTTTCAAAAGGAAGTGAAAGAGGCAGAAGACGAGCAAGCAGTCGATGAGGATCAAAGGCCTTCAACTCCTCCAGATGGTGAAGATGAGTTCACTGATGGTGATGATGGAACTAGGTACAAATGGGATAAAGCTCTTAAAGTGTGGGTACTTCAGGAAGATCCAACCGAGAAAACTGACTATAGTCTTGAAGATATGACTTACGCTGAAGAGGATGTTTTCCCTACATTGCCCGCTGAAAATTCTTCCGGAAATGCGAACAGAACAAGGATAACATTGAAGCTGATAAGACTGCTAGAGATCCAACTGAAACCACAGCAGCAACATATAATGGCAAGACACAACTACCTGAAAAAGACGCTGACAATAAGGAAGCGAAAATTGCTTGGATGTGGAACTATCTCGCAGTAAAAGGACCATCAAAGAGTTCTTCTAGAAGGAAACAATTGTTGGCTAATAATTTTGCGGCTGCAATCAATTATACTCACCACCAAAGTCTGAGACCAGTAGTTCATTGTGTCATTACAGCTTTTGATTATGTGAATCATATGAGAGGCATCTTGGAGGGCATTTCAGAACTTATAGGAGGAGATGTCATTAATGAAGACTGTATTCTGGATTTGAACAAAGTTCAGACTGACATGGTTAGCTCTTCTAAAAAGACTATTGTTTCGCTTGATGAAACTGAGATTCTACGGGGAAATGGGAGCAAAAAGTCAATTAAAATGGGTGAAATGCAACCTTGGATTAATTTAATTGAGCAGCTCATTCTATTGGAATATTGTCGTTGGCATTTTTTTGGTAGTTTGGTTGCTGTGAGAAACTTCTTCCATTTATCATATATGCAGCTTGAATCAGTTGAAAGTGAGGTACAGATAATAAAGAATGATCTTGAAATGTGCAAAAGAATGATCCAGGAACTGAAAGGGAGAATAATTGTCGGGTTGAAGCATGATTGCTCAAAAGTGATCAGTGAGAACACTGGCTATTTGGATGGCAAGCTTGAAAATGCTTTATTGCAACAGCTGATCCGTTTGAATTACGGTCATTGGCATTGGTGGTTTTGCGGGTGTTCGATTCTACCTAGCATAAATCAAGCAATTCTCAACTGACACAAGTTGAGTGTATCACAAGCGACCTTGAGGACAAGGTCAATTTCAAGCGGGAAGGATTGTCATGACCCCACTTTAATTAGTGGTCACATGAGAGGCATGTGCTATTGACACTTCAACATAAATACACTGAGACTATTGTGGAACAAGTATTAACGAAAATCAGGTTTCACTTCTCTTCCCCAAATTCTTCTTCTCAAATTCTCCTCACCTACTCTAATTCTTCTTCTTCAGATCTGAGCTACAACGGAGCTCCAATCTATCTTCCATTTTCGTAATTAGCTTATTAGTTGTAATCACAATTCAGTTTTATCAATATACAGAAAATCGTCCCAAAAACTCGCGTAATTTCCATTTAGTTCGTTAATTTCTCTTTTGTGTGATTGAGATCATAACAATGTGCAACAAAAAGAAATAAGGGATAGGATACTACTTCCTGATAGAACAAAGTTCATCTCTACACCCTCAAAGATCTCATATTTCGTTCCCTCCATACTACCCACATAAGAGCTAGCGGCGCAAATTTCCATAACCTACTTCTTCTCAAACTACCAATAGCTCCAACTGGTCATTACCTCTTTCCCTGTGCCTTGCATTAGCCAAAACCATATGAGAATTTCCCAACATAGTCTCGATGCTACTAAACAATGATTGAGGCGATGGTCGACATCTACACCCAAACCCTTGCACATATAGCACCTGACATGGGTAACCTTTCTCTTCTGAAATTTCTGGGAAGATCACCCTTCTAGCTGCTACAAGTGAGGAAAAAAACACTTTCGTCGATACCTTCGGAATCCAAATCGACCTATACGTAAAGTCCACCTCCTTCCTATACAAAAGTTATCCATAATAGGATTTAACGGATAAAACTCATTTATCCCCCACCTCCTACCTCCATACATTATGTATATCCCGTGGTATACTATGTTTGCTCTTGTTGCAAAAATGAACACTATTTGAATTCTTTTGTCTTGTGCAGCTAATCTTGATTAGGACTTACAACAGTTTGATGTGAAGAATGAATTTATTCATGGAGACTTAGAAGAGGTGTACATGGAGATTCCTCATGGTTTTGCTACTGAACAAAGTCAAGGAAAGGTATGTAGACTGAAGAAAGCCTTGTATGGATTGAAGCAATCTCCTAGAGCTTGATTTGATAGATTCTGCAAAGCAATAATCTCCTTCGATTACCAACAAAGCAATGCTGATCACACCCTCTTCATAAGATATCAAAACAGTAAACTCACTTTTCTCATAGTTTATGTTGATCGATACAGATAACTTAATTATAGGAGTCGAACGATATTGTCTTAGAAGTAATTGATTTTGTAATGTTGTCTTTCCTTATTTAGTCTTAGGACTCATTGTATAAGTACTCATTCTCAGGGGTTGTATAGTTCAAGAAATGCAAGGAAGCTTTTTCTTCTTCTTGAAATCTTCATGGTATCAGAGCCATTACTGCCTTTTTGAGGTGAGCGCAGCACTCGGGTTTCACAAAAAGGTTTTAGTTGGAGACTGAAGATTTCAAAGTTACATGATTCCCCCCGCATTTCCCCGAGCCGATATAATTATTTCCCTCCCCACCTTCCCTTACTCCCCTCTCCTATCTCACTTTCCTTTCCTATTTTCTTATTTCTTCTTTCGTACACCAATATTTTGTCTTCTGCTTTTTATGTCACTGCCAGTTACCCCTCCTTACCCACTATGTCACTACAACGTACATCTACAATAGCTCTTGACTCTTGTTTAATGTGAAGTAAGAGATCAATGACCTTCTCTGTTCTCTCAAATAAAACCCTAAGAACTTCCCGAAATTAAGATATTTCTTCCCAGCACATCTAGTTAGTTTTCTTTCCCCTTCAATGATTGCCAAAGGTTGGGGATATTCAACTCTACCATTTAAAACTGTCATTCACTCCTCTTTTCAAAGGCTAGTACCAATACTTAAAGCACCTCCTTGGGGACGAGAATTTGCAAGGTGCCACCCACTAATGCCATTATTAGTCACTCTTGTGGACTTTATAACACTATCTTTTTGCAGCCACCCCTAACTCCCCTTTTCCCCAGAAATTCAATGCATTCAGGGGCTAAAACAATCATTTTAGGATGATAATTGTCCTTTTCCAGCGACTGCAAGTTTGTAGTAGAGGTGTCGGGGATAACAACTTCAAAAATTAAGGATCATCCACTACCCACAGCATTAGGGGCCTTGTCCTGATCTGCCCTTTTGTTTTTGGAGACTAAATTTGCATGCCCAGAAGGAAAATAACCCTTCTCTGTGACCGACACTCTTCCCGAAAAAAATCTGACCAAACTTGAGGTTGAACTGGCATTGTTCACAAGCTGTGTGGTTCAAACCCTTACCAGGCTATTCCAGCACCTATACCCACATCCACCCCACAACTGAGGATTTTGAGTGCACTTAGATTACTATTTCAGCCACTCAGTTTGACAAAAACTTCAAGTGAGAAGTTGGCCCTAGTATTAAGCTTTCGAGATGATTCTGTGCAAGGAGATAGCCTTTCCATTGAATTTTGAACAATTAATTGCACCAGAATAGAAGATTTGCGTTGAATGTGCCTGTCCTGAGTAGCCAATAGTTCAAGCCGGTTTGCCTAGTCGGTCCTTCATTATTAGACCTTACCAGACGGAGTGGTTTGGTGAACCCGTCCATATTCCTCCTCCTCGATTTTACTAACCCAAAGGCATATAGGTTTTTTCCTCCCGTCCTCAGTTCACTAACCCGAGGGCCTATAGGTTTTTTCCTCCCATCCCTGCTCCTCCCAGCCTTAACAAATTTGAATCCCTCATCCCCCAGCATGTCAGTTTTAGCCATTTTCGGTCACCTCACCATTTTACTCAACAGGGAACTTATGTTAAACCCTGGTCCTTTTTACCTCCGCCCCTTTCTCTCTCTTGTCTCCTCCCTAATAACTTTTCTTACACTCTCCTGGGACAGAATTCCAAGGGTAAATTTTGGTCTTAACCAAAATCTAAAATTAAAATTACCCCCTACCCCAACATAGACACTAAAATCTCCCTCCGTGGCTCCGACCCTACTAATACCTTCACGCTACCCATATCCGCTAGTTTACAGTAAACATCAATGGACCCTCCACATATATTCCCAACCTTTTTTAACAACTCATAACACCACAAGTATGCCGGCAAGCCGACAATATTCATGACTATGATATCTTCCTTTCTTTTCTATATTTCATATCTTTTTATCTTCTCCCATCTTTCCAATACTATATAGTTATCCCCATCCATCTCACACCCTTACCCAGAACACCATAAATTCTACCTCACAAGCAAATCAAAACAGAAATGTCTAATCCGTCATAGCCGACATCTCAGCCCCGATGACACCTCTCAAGCCTCCATTGTCCGGTCAGTTACCAGATCTAATGATCTCATCTTCTTCTCAAAAGCCTCAACCAAATAGGTCTAGAGATATTCGTCCTTGCCACCACATGATCCCTTCAAAGTTTGAAAATAGGTCAAACTCATTGTGCAATCTCTTGCCTTCCCCCACTAAAGACAGCATCAGCCAGTCCAGAGCCTCAAAGTTTAGTCTTCTTGCCTCTAGAGAGAAGTGTCTCTCTCTAGCCATTTTTTCATTTTCCTCAGACTTTCATGTTTAGACATGAGTCACAAACATATAACTATTCTAGGTCTTTTGTTGCTAACCAATAATAATGCACTAAAATTAACAGCCCAGCCTGCTAGTGATATTGTCTGCTTTGGGCCTAGAACCGCACGACTTTAAAACGTGTCACTAGGAGGTAAGGCATGCTTACTTATATACCCAGCACCTCTCATGTGTTATGCCGATGTTGGACTTTCCTCCTAAACTGGGTGTCACATACACCTCCTCTTATGGACTCAGCGTCCTCGCTGAGGGCAGCACTGCATGGGATTTGCCTAGACTCAGCACTGAGGTTTGCCTGCCTACCCGGGATTTGCCTAAACTCAGTTGAACTCTAGCCCACCATCGACAAGGCTAACACATGAGTGGCTCTGATACTATCTGTAACAACCCAGCTTGCTAGTGATATTGTCCGCTTTGGGCTTAGGCCCGCACAGTTTTAAAACGCATCACTAGGAAGTAAAACATGCTTACTTATATACCCAGCACCTCTCCTGTGTTATGCCAACAGAAACATCTTGGAAAGCTGTTACACCCCGGATCTTCGCACGTTAAAGTCACAATATGAGTTAGTCGACGTAAGTTCAAAAGAAATTATCTTGAGGTTAAAAGGGATTGAGCTTATTAATATAAATGGTTATAAGAGTCTATAAATAAGATTAGCAAGTGGCGGAAGATTTGAAGGGTGAATGAATCAAAGGAGCATGAGTTTCGTCAAAGGCCGGCAAGTTGGGAATACGATAACTTGTACTTTTGGGTGAGATTAGGAGTGCTTCACATGCTAAGCAGGTAATGATATGAAGTATTTGAATCGTATAATGGTCTCTTGTTAAGTTTGGAAGTCAAACGAGTTGTAATACGAAAGTCGACAAAGGGCGTCGCAAGTTAAGTTTGTAAATTTCACTGAAATTTGGGTCAGATGTCGAAGAGCTTTTCTCTCAATCTACTTGGAGTTACGGGGTGATCCACCTATCAAATCGAATGTCTACGAGTCTAGTTTCCAGCGCATTTTACCGTTCATCGATACAATATCGGAGTAGAGAGATACTCGCGTGTTCGTCCAAGGACGCGAACTGCCGCGGGAACAGTAAACATAGTCGGTGGCTTTATTTTGCCCCTGTATATATACATGGCCTTGGACAAAATTTCCTTCATTTCTTCACCATAAAAGACCAGCAAACCCTAAGTAATATCCTCAAACCTTTTCCCATCAATCACAAACACACCTAAGAGCAAATCAACCAATTTCAACATGGAGAACAACATGACAATTACGGACTTGTGATTTCTTCACTATTTCGCCTTTCGGAGGTAAACCTTGCTTTAAAGTAACTTGGAGTTTGGAGTGATTTTGATCATCTAAGGTATATTTTAACTTCCTTTTGACCTCTTTAAACTTCTACAAGTAATTAATCATAGAAATTGGTGAAAACCCCCATAGAACAAGCTCTTCTATATTCTTATGAAACTTTCATGAACTTAGCTTATTTGTTGGGCTGTTTTATATGGTTTTGTTGTGTTGTTAGGAGTTGTGATATGGATGGGATCATATTGAAGAGGAGAAGTAGAAAAGTAGAATTTGGCAGCGTTTTACGGGGAAATTATGCTACAAAAGGGCCTATAAATTCACGCCCATGAGTTGCTCGATTAAATGTCTAAATGAAGATTTCTATAAGCTATGACTTTGGTTTTGATCTTGAATAGTCCGTATTATGTAGGAAATCGTTCGTAAGGCGTTCGAGGACTCGGGGAAACATATATAACTCCATCGACGAGGTATGTAGGGCTTTCTATTCTCTTTGTGGCATGACTAGATTTCAAATGACCTTTCATTGAAAAGTTGTTCCGCTAACTTGGATCGATCACGTTCCATCATATTTGAGCTGACACATACTTCATCTATGACTTGTACCAAATTATGTTCCACATCTCCTTTTGGCTATCGATTAAAAGACTTTCCGTTCAACTTGTGTCGATTATGTTCCAAAATGGTTAAGCTTACCCTTTTCTCATGAATAGCTTGTTTTGAAGTACCTTTCACATTTCGTATCCCTCTTGTTTATCGAATGAAGAATGATATTAGTCATAGTACTCTTCACATCAAAGTTGAGTTGATTGTACTTCCTTTAATTGAGTTAATCCTTATCTTCTTGTCTATTGCTCCAAGGTGACGAACCTCTCGTTGGCACACTCTTTCCGGTAAAAGTTGTGTCGATCATATTTCATAAGAGTTTGGCTAACTTTGTTTCGTGAATAGTTCATAACAAGATGTTTCCTTGTACTTTTACTTCTTTGGCCTAATGATTAAAGAATGATAAACGTAGCGACAATAATGATAGTCGGAGGATAACGACGATAGATCACTCTGACTCTTTCCATGATATTTCTTTTGAGATCAGTCTTGCACTTATATATATATATATATATATATATATATATATATATATGTATTTATTTTCATTACCGCGCCGCGCTATGGTCGGCCGGGCAGGCACGTAGATATGCACCTAGATGGATTTCTTTCATTATCGCGCCGTGTCATAGACAGCCGGGCAGGCACGTAGCTGTGCATACCACTGATCAGTTGGGCAGAGATGACCGCAGAGGGATATATATTATTATATGATATGATATGTTATAAGCTTCCACCGTGAGGAATGATTTTACAAGCATGCATTTACATTTGTGTCTATTTCTTTTTTGATTTCTTTTATTTACTAGATTTTTGATACCTAGGAAAATACAATTTCTTATTTCTTTCTTATTTCACAGTGAAATATCTAATAAAAAAAATCGTGGTCGGGAAGGTTAGAGTAGCCAAAGCCATTGGAATTTTTATTTTATACATTGGAAAAATCCATTTTTTTCATGGTTATGGTCGCCCTCAGTGGCCTCGTTCAGAGTTTCAGGTTGCCTCTATATATCCCCTCTTGTTATTTATATCTCTTATGCTTATGTTATGTTTATGCTTACCGCCTTACATACTCGGTACATCTTTCGTACTGACGCATTTTTGCGCTGTGATCATGCCCACAGATATGGTAGACGGATTGGTGTAACTTTCTCAGTAGGATACCAGAGTTCAGCAGGGATGTTCGCACTCCATTCTCCGAAGTTGCTGGTCAGAGTCATTAAATAGGATGCATGCATGTATATATATATATATATATATATATATATATATATATATATATATATATATTATGAGTATTGCTATGGGTACGTCGGGGCCACTGTCCCGACCAGTTGATGCATATTAGTGCTCTTAGAGGCTTACAGACTATCAGTCAGTCAGTGTACAGGTATTGTGTTTGGCTTTGCCGGCCTTCTGACTAGTTGTCTTTCTTGGTTGTGGCCTTGTCGGCCCTAGTTATGCATATGTGTGTTGTTGGGCCTTTTCTGCTTGCAAGTTGACATAATATACTTCTTACAATTATTATTCAGCGGCCTTGTCGGCCTATGATTCATGTTACAGAGTTCAGATATCACAATTGGTTCGCTCGGCCCTTCGGGTGCCGGGTGCCGGCCACACCCCCCCAGGTTGGGGTGTGACAAAAGCTAAGACAGATATTCCCAGGACAAAAGAGATTCAATAGAGATCATACCACAATCACCATAGGCATACTCATCCGCAAAGTAATCCAACAAATATTTTCTTCTACAGGTTGACAGCATGCAGTAATGTTGTGCAGCAGAAAATGCTTCCAGAATAGCTTTTCTTTGAACTGCCTGGTCATAAGTCACAAGTACCAGGATGTATAACAGAATTAAAGAGACAAATGCAAGATATGGTCCATTTTAGAACCAGGACAAAGAAGCACATACTGAACGAGCTTCTGCAGAGTAGAAATCAGCTTTTGCGAAGTCACTTCTTGCGTAGTAAAGCCAGCAAACAGAAGGAACACCATCTCTGCCGCATCGTCCACTTTCCTGGTAGTAAGACTCCAGGCTCTTTGGGCAGCCGTAGTGTATCACATACCTTATGTTTGGTTTATCTATACCCATGCCAAAAGCAACAGTTGCAACCATGACATAGAATTCATCTCTGATAAACGACCTGCAATAAGAAATGTAGCCTATACGTCACCCATGACCAAACACTAATGACTCGAGCAACAAATAAGCATAGCTAAAGAAAGGCTGCTAAATTGGTTTCTGTGATAGACTTAGGAAGGCCGAAGGCCAATTAATTGCCCATGCTAGTTTCAAAAGCAAAAGAAATGAATGGAGGAGGATGAAACCTATGAGCCTCCTCACGTGCTTTATTAGCCATTTGACCATGGTAGATTCCACCTTTGATTCCTGCCTCAAGAAGTGATTTGAAGATCTACAAAAACCATGATAATGGTATCATACACCAAATCACTAGGTCCTAGCGGCATTCAGTCACTAGTAAAGCATGATGCACTGTTACAATATCATGAGCACAGAAACACATCCAACAACTTGATACTATTATGCAACAAGGAAGGAGCCAACAGTCTGTTGAAATCATGAACTCTATCTGAACCTAGCAGACTAGCAAGTGCAGAAACAGAATAAAGGAAAAAGGAAAACTACTAGGAGCAGAAAAAAGTTCTGCATTTTCTCAACTGAAATAAACTGTAAGTGGCAAGCAAGCCAAACTTCATGCATCTAACCACAAACCTTGGAGAAGGAAGACATATTGAAATGGAAGGCACAAAGACTAATACTTTCAACACTTTCTACTCATTAAAATGTGTATCAAAGCAGATCCACAGGAAACATATCATACTAGAATGCTAAGAATGTCCTCATGGGCAAAACAGAAATCATAGTTTTATCATGGCAGAGATGAAATGTCACCTCTTCAGTGTCTTTGACAGTTGTACAATATATTATTGTTGAATTTGCATTATCTACATATTTAGAGATCTCCTCCACCAGCTGATCAACAAATTGAGAACTACGCCTAAAAGATTTGACTCCGTAGAAAAGATTTTTGCGATCAAATGAGCCAATAGCAACATGAGGATCTTTCATCTGCAACGAGTTCATAATGTCACTCCGAACTCTGAAAATTAAGAAAAGAAACGATTATTCATCCAAAGCTTCTAAGATCTAAATAAAAAAAGGAAAACTAAGACATAAAAAGTGGAGTGTCAGCTTATATCTACAAGCCCAACAAAGCTATAGTGCACGTCCAATTTTATTATTACCCGGTAAATGACATCTCTTGCTATGAGAGACGCGAATACATTCTTGACAAGGCCTAGAAGTTGTGAGTAGCTTAACAAAAAGCATAGTTAACATAAACCTGATGCAGCTTAACTCACAACAGAAGTTGCCTACTAGGCTACTACAACAAGAATGCTTGTAAAATTAGGATAAATTAGTCTAGAGATAGCAGAAGTTAACACAACATAATAGACTGTTAGATACAAGAGAAACAAGGTAAGGGATATAACTAAGGCTGATATCTCAAGCTGACAGTTGAGCTTGAATATAAATTTTCCTTTTGTTACTGGGAAACGACCAAATTCACTTTAACAAATGTCCCTCTAAATACAGTTGTAGATAACACCGTACCCTGGAAACCCAACCAAACAGTAGAAATTAAAATATAAAACAGTGTTTGGTAGAAAGTCTACTGAGTGGTCCAGATACTAACAAGCAGCAAGCAAAAGAAATTATGAGATGGAATAAGAATGCAGAGTAAGACT
Source organism: Lycium barbarum (assembly GCF_019175385.1). Taxonomy (NCBI): domain Eukaryota; kingdom Viridiplantae; phylum Streptophyta; class Magnoliopsida; order Solanales; family Solanaceae; genus Lycium; species Lycium barbarum. The sequence continues at coordinate 82,004,194 of NC_083342.1, read as the reverse complement.
TCTATATCCAGTTAGATCCTGTCCACCAATGTTTCTTAAGCAGAACATGGCCCTGAAAATTATTTTAAAAAAAGGGCAGCTTGGTGCACTAAGCTCCCGCTATGCGCGAGGTCCGGGAAAGGGCCGGATCACAAGGGTCTATTGTACGCAGTCTTACCCTGTATTTCTGCAAGAGGCTGTTTCCACGGCTATTTATAAGAAAAGAAGAAGAAATTGTAGAAGTTAGGGAAAAGAGAAGTAAAGAAAAACATTACAGCACTTGAAAAAGTATTTACTTTTCTGTAGCAGTTGCTGTTAAGCCAACAAATGGAACATTCAATAGAACATTGCGCAGCTTGTTCAACTGTTTATACTCAACCCTGCAAAGGAGAAAAGCAAGTTTCTTCAGACAATAATTAAAAGGGCAAAGGAATATCATCTACGGCAGAAGTAGGTTAATACTGCAAGAGACGACTAAAATGTCCCAGCACTATAGAATTCGAAGAGCAAAGACATAATGAAGAACCATTCCCTACAAGGCAGAAGTAGACTCACACTACAAGAAAGAACAAAAATATCTTGGTGGAATGATGCTACAAATCCACTATTAACAACGTCTTTAGTTTTCATGCAGTAGAAAATAATATTAATCTGAAGAAACTTTCAAGCTAGAGCTCCATGAACCAAAGATGAAGATACATTTAATTCTGAATCTACTTCAGTGCCCTTCAAGTAATTGAGGTCCACTGATCAGTGCAAAGTTATAACCTTAACCACTATGAATGCTGCTTGCACCTCACACAGTTGTGATCATTTCAAATTGTCTGATCTTATACAACCACATATCCGGTCTTAACATTCATGTTTGTGATATTCACAATGTGGATGTGTTGGGTCTAGGTTCAACATTTACAGCCACATAACATTGTTGGTCTCACAACCATTCTATAGGTCTTGCCTTTCATGCTGTTAGGTATCTTTTCAAACCGTAAAGAGAAATTTCATTAAACAAGAGCACTAAGATGCGAAAAACGGAAGTGACTTTCCTTCTAACAGTGAAAGCAACAAATAAAATCTATCAGTATTCAGCCTACTGTAAATATTCCCTTATACACCAAAAATATACATCTAGTCCTGATCTTCAACATGGAGTTATAGCACTTCCTTCAGAACACCTCTGGTTTGCTTTTTTCCACATTGTCCACCAAATGCATAGAGGGATGGTGTTCCATATTATCTTCCAATCTTTACTCTGATTTTTTGTTATGAACTTGGATCGGAAAATGTCAAATTACCTTTGGGACCCCGGTTAAAAGGAGCATGTGCACTATGTGTGAGGATGGCTATATATAGAAGGGGAACTATTCCATTAGGGTTATGCTATGAAGTTGTCACTTATTTTCTTAGTTGTTTAGATCTGGAACCTCCCTCCCTTCTACCTTTTATTTCTTCGTCCCTTGGAAGATTTGGTTACTAATTGGAAGTATTTGTAATAGTTTGAACATGAACTTTTATATTAATGCATGTGATTACAATTCTCTCTATCAATATAATTCCCCTTCGTTACATTAGTGCTTTCATTGTTCGTACTCCACACCTCTCTACCCGTCTATCATAACCAATGATCAATTGGACGCACTCTTTGAATCGGTGAAGACATTGCAAGAATCAATAAACGAGATGGGCGGTGCAGCAAAGGTCCTTTACGAAGCAATTGATTCTACAACATTCGATGTTGCTCTAGATATTTCAGATGCTACAACCATTTTCTCTGCTTCGGTATCTGATTTAGCTGATGGAATATCAGATGAGGATGAGGTGTTCGATGAATGTCCTCAACTGGTAGACTCTGTCATTCTAGGTGAACTTCACTTCATCAAATATACGGAACAAGTTAGCGGTAAGCACATCGGCTCGATAGGTTCAATAATTGCATTTCAAGTGGGTTTTCAGAAGAAATTAGTTTGTGATGGTAATGTGGAAGGCAAAGCTGCTTCCAAAGTTGATCAGCTAAAGGTTAAGTTCAAAGACACAGTTGCTTCCCGATTTTATCAACTACAGGTAAAGTTATCTTCCTTGGATTTCACTGAGACTTTTAGGGTTATTGAGCCTGTCAACCCTCCTTCGTTCGAGATTAACAAGCAACAGATTCACGTCCATAACTGGTTAGACACCGAGAAGAGATTACAGAATGACTTTGCCCATGTATTTACCTCTCTCGCTCCCTCATTAAGGCTTGTTCGTCATGTTTTACACCACATAGATGGGAATTCCAAACTTGTGGACCGGATGTTCGCTTCAAATACTGAACGACATATAGCAACACAGCTTGGTTACTTTGCAACTATGTTTATGGTTCCTTACGCTAGCATTGCCATAGGTGGGTTATTTCCTTTTGGTCGACTATGCGATGTGCATATTGGTGTCAATTTGGAAAATGACTACATAATTGATACTTGTTCTTGATGTCATACGAGGACTTGTGCATATATTTCCGATGAGTCTGAATCACCACTAGAGCCTATCCCATTTTGTAGTTATGTAGGCAATTGGTTTGAAACGGGGCAAGATTTTAAAGCTGATAAAGGTGGAGTTGACAGAGGTATTGCAATATTACGAGAGCAGGTTGGTGGTGAACTTGTCATTGAGGAATTTGGTGCGTTAAAAACACACAAGTAGAAGGTGCTCGGCGTCAATTATTTGCTCTTGTTGTAGCAGAGCTCACTGGATTTGCAAAGTGGATTCTTTAATAAGCAGAGGCATTATAAGAAGCTTGGGCCTTTTGGTTGTATCCCTTGACCCTTTCTTGCCTTTTGGTTATATTTGTGAGCTTTTCTTGGCTGAATGTCCTAACCAGATAATAGAGGCACTTGCTACAGATCAGCTTGCACTAAGGGATATGAAGATGGAATATGAACATCCCATGAATATGCTGTTGATTATGTTACTGCCGTCCCATCTTGTACTTGCATTTCCATATGTTGCATCCTTTTCGTCTATGTGGCCTCATTGCTATAGAACTGTATGTTCATTCATTGAGCACTCGGTGAGTTTCATGTCATATGGTGGCGAACTTATTTTCCATGATGTGGTGAAGACGTTATTGGCTCGATCTATGACTGGGGTGGCTGATTTTGAGTTTCCAGCAAGGGAATCATTATGCACAGAGCTCACTAGTGAACTAGAACCATTGTTAGCAAGATCACTAGTATTTGTGGTTGCCTATGTTGCCACGAAAGTACTTGGCTTGCTAGCTGCCAAAAAGAACTTCAATGCTTCTGCTAGGACTCACAAGACTAATCTTACACGATGTATGCAACAAACAAAACAGTTGGTCATAGAACATCTTAATTGCTTTGTATCTTGCAATACAACGATTGTTCTGCATATTTGGTGGCAAAGATGTGAAAAGCACAATTTGACACAGTCCAAATCTGGTCAGTCACAAGGGAGTGCCGTGGTAAAGGATTTCACTAGTGTTCTGGAAAGATATCAACTCCTGTCACAGCAAGCTGAGATGATGCTAAGGATGTTGGAAAATTTAGCCTCCCACGTGATGTTAAGGATTGCAGGTTATCTATCTGTAGATGATGCTACACAACGTCGTTCAACTGATGGATTTCATGCACAACTTTAAGATCTTCTAATAATAAAGTGCGTGCAACGGCACAGTGCCCAGGAATTCGTGAGCTTTACCATACGTGATCTATGTGATGTTCTCGACATGGACTTCTTTAGTATTATCACTGCAGTTTACTCAAGCCTAAATGTCTTCACTCTTCTAATATCATTACGTATATGCAGTGACACTAGTCTGGCTAGAGCTTTCCTAGTGTTACAGGAAGCCAAGGAGAATGGTAACTCAATTGCTTTTGACATTTCATCGGGGTTTGCTACTGAAGAAGAATTGAAAGAAAAGGGCATGGTCTTGATAAGCTATCTGATGAGGTTCTCTTATGTATTCAATACATTGTTAGTCATGGTATTGGTTGCTGCTAGACTACTGCACAGTGCCTTTATGCGAGGAACATGGGAGGAGAAAGTTAGTGATAGTATTGTTGCTATAATTTGCTTCATTGGTGTTGAAAATGTCGACCAGATATTCCTGCATTTGCTCTACTACTAGAACCTTGAGGAGAAGGTTCTTTTCGAGGGCGGAAGAATTGTTATGAACTTGGATGGGAAAACGTCAAATTACCTTTGGGACCCCGGTTAAAAGGAGCATGTGCACTATGTGTGAGGATGGCTATATATAGAAGGGGAACTATTCCATTAGGGCTATGCTATGAAGTTGTCACTTATTTTCTTAGTTGTTTAGATCTGGAACCTCCCTCCCTTCTACTTTTTATTTCTTCTTCCCTTAGAAGATTTGGTTACTAATTGGAAGTATTTGTAATAGTTTGAACATGAACTTTTATATTAATGCATGTGATTACAATTCTCCCTATCAATATAATTCCCCTTCATTACATCTTTGCAGCCTTAGCAATCTACCAGTTCTCTTTCTCAAAAGAAAAGCAATCTACTGGTTCTGGTGTTGTTCCAGGCATAGTCCTAGTCATCCCCAGTGTGTTTAGGAAAAAGGACCATACATGGCTTGCTGAAGAGCAATGCAAGAATACACGGCTAATGCTTTCAGTCTCCTCGACATAGGTAGCAGCAATCTCACAGCTGGACTCCTCTCTTCCAGAGGTTCTCTTGAGACAAGCACGCTTGATGAGAGACCATCCAAGAGAAACAAGTTGCTTTCAAAAAGCGCTTCGGATTTCCAGAACTTCCTCCACCTTGCTGTGTTGTACTGTCCATAACTTTTTGTACGAGCTAGATAGCATGTCTTAACAGTAAACATCCCCTTTCCTTGTGTCTTCCACACCAGAATCTACTTCATCAGATAGGCCTTCGCTCTCTTCTAGAGTCTTAAATATCTCTGCTACTTTCCAGCTCCCAGTAGTTCAAGTTTCTCCTGAACCTCACATCCTATCCTTCTACATTGCATTGAGATAAATTTGTATCTGCATTTTGCACCAGATTGTAAAGCCGAGGAAGTTGCTCCTTCCTGGGGGGATGCTCTTTGCAGTTGTCAAGAAAGAAGAATATTCTTCTATCATCTATTCACACATCAATTTCTTCTTGCTGGTAATTTATACAAATGTTACTTTTACTGATAAAAGAAAAGGGATATTCTTCTTTAATTTCCAGTTTTAAAACCCGTAAGTTCCTGCCAGTGCTTAGGTACACCATTACCCTAGCATTCCATACAACAACAACAACAACATACCCAGTGAAATATTTCTCTTTAATCATACATATCCATAAGGAATTCTCCTATTTATTGAATCTCCATAATCACTTCTTTGGAAAGCTTCTATTTTGGACTCTCATATTCTTTATGCCCAGTCCTCCTTAGTCTTTACCCATTGTAGTAATTCCCCATTTCACCAAGTGGTAAGTTCTCATTTTGTTAGGTATCTTTTTATCGCATAGTACTCCACCAATGCTGCTGCAATTTAAGTAATCAAATTGTAATTCTATGCATTGTAACTTCATTCTTCATCTATCATTCAGTTCTCTATCAAACTGAGTCTAAGTATTAGAAATGTCTACATTTATGTACAGTAATCGCATTCTATCTCATTTCATCTTCATTTCCTGGGGACTATGCTTCCAGTGTTATGTCTTAGTTTTACTTCTCATAAAATCATTCTCTAGAGTGTTTCTCCATATGATTATATGTTATGTTGCTCGGACTCTCCAAAAATGATGCCGCACCCGTGTCGGATCCTTCAAAAATGCACTCTTTTGGAGGATCCGACACGCACCCGTGTCCATTTTGGAAGAGTCCGAGTAACATAGATTATATGAACATCTAACCAGGAAACAAAACTGGGTCCCAAGCTATTCGACTACCACTGTTTTCCATTATTTAGCTAGGAAAATTTGTACAGCTCAGAAAATACAATCTTCTTGAACTTTATTTATCTTCAGCCACTGCTATCAAAATCTCTAAACTGGGAAGTTTTCTGAAGCAGCAAACCATACACGGGCAAGATACTCAAATAATACTTTTGCTAAGATCCACACCAAGTGGACCAAAGAATACATAAACAATTCAAATGTCAAAATGTTAGGATAATGTGGTAGAGGGTCTAACCTGAAATCATGACCCCATTCTGAAATGCAGTGTGCTTCATCAACAGCCAAGAGACAAATCCCTGCTTTCAACAATCCTGACCAGAAACTGCAGCACAACAACAAAATCAAGGATGGAATTTAATCATATTTAAAGGCACTAAACCCATTGGAAAAAACATCTTAAAGATTCTTAACTTGAAAATCATCATTGTTTCCAGGTGACAACTTTGCTAAGTGAATGACAGAAAACAACAGCAAAAATACTTGACAATAATAGTCAGTGGAAACCTAAACTAACTGTTACTGAAAAAGTTCCAGTCATTTTCCACGTGAGCCAAATTGGGACATCTAAAGACTGGAGTAAGAATACATGCAACAGGTAAACGTGAAATTGAAGGAATCCATCAACAATAGTGGAGCCTAACCAGTTATACACAAAAATCCTCTTACCCGAAACTTGATATGAAAACTCACAACTTGGTTTTGTTTGTTGGACTTTTGTCTTGTTTTGCTTAAATAATAAAAAAGAGCCCACGTGGCTGTGCTTTTAAAAAAAAAAGAAAAAGATATGAAAACTCACAGTTGGAGTAGAAGGAATCTATTGAGATGTATACAAAAAAACTTTTACGGTTAAATCATTTATCTTGAATTTCTTCAGCATTATATTAGCTGGATATTTGGCAATGCTACAGAAGTAATAAGAGTACATAAAGCACCTTCCTTTAGTTATTCAAGGAGCTTTTCCACTTAGACATACGTGTTTCCAGATTACTCACCTGTTAGGAAGCGCACAAGCCTTTTCTGGAGTCATATACAGAATATGATAGTGACCCAACTCAGCATTCGACTGCACCCCACGATCAGTCTGAGCACTTGAAATATAGTCAGCTTCAATTCCCCTCTGTTTCAGTGCCATCACCTACAGCACAGGACAGAGTATTTTCAAAACATCTTTCTTATGCTATGATCAAAAAGCATCTTCTTCCGTCGCAATTTATGTGGCATTTTTTGCCTTTCGAGAGTCAATTTGACTGAATTTTGAAGCTAAATTGGATCAGATTAACTCATTATTTTAAGACTAAAATTTATACAATTGAAAACTACACGAAAATACTACTATAAGTTGCAGCTTTTCTCGTATCAATTTGGTGAAAAAATACATCATAAAATGTTGATCAAAGTTCATGGTGTTTGAATCTCGAGAAGCAAGAAGCGTCACATAAATTGGAATAGAGGGAGTACAATACAAAGTGTTTTACCTGATCTTGCATCAAAGAAATGAGAGGACTTATAACTACAGCAGTCTTGTCGGATATCAGTGGGGGAACCTGATAGCTATTCAAGCAAAAGGTTCAGCGCATGTATGTTTGTGTATAGTACCATCCCAAAATAAGTGTAACCTTAGTAAAAATCACGCTCATTAACGAAATCAATAAATACAATGTGGAGTTTACTGAAATGTCCCTATTTATTACTAGATGTTTTTTAAGAATTGACCGATATTAAAGAGGACTACTTCTTTAATACTAGTTTTTATCTTGAATTCTTAAGGTGACACTTATTTTGAGACTTTTTTTTTTTTTGACGGAGGAAGTATTAAATATTGACAAAAATGTTTGAAGCTTACCACAATGATTTGCCACTACCAGTGGCCATTATGACCAAACAGTCTTTTCCATGTAAAATCTTGTCTATGATTTCCTTTTGATAGGGTCGAAACTCTGTGTACCCAAAATATTTCTACACCCACAGGAAAAGGCAGAAATCTCATGCATAGAAAGGCAGAAATACTAATAACAAAACTAAAACCTGTGCGGGTTAAACTACAAATTAAGATTAAATTAGGAAATGAAAGATAAATTAAGGGGAAAAGGGAAAGTAGATGAAAGAAAACCTTAAGAGTAGAGTGCATTTGATTATCGGAGCGAATCCCCGGGTGGAATTTTTATTTTTGGGGTAACTGTGAACGTTTGGTATATATATGTGTACTCACAAGCCAGACTGTCTAAGCTTGGGCCCTTCTCATTTCCCGCCCTTTTTTTGACCAATTATAGAATTTCGTATTTCATCATTTAAGAGCCCGTTTGGATTGGCTTACAGCTTAAAGCTGTTTGCAGCTTATAAGCTGAAAAAAATAAGTTGGGGTAGTCCAACTTTTTTTTTTTGGCTTATAAGCTGTTTTCAGCTTATAAACTGCTTTAGATAAACTAAGTCAAATGGGTCCAATTATTTTTTTGAGCTTATTTTAAGCATAAAATGACTTTAAGCTGGCCAGCCAAACACTAAAAAAAGCTGAAAACAGCTTATAAGCCAACTTATAAGCCAATCCAAACGGGCTCTAAGTCACACTCGCCTAAAATTTACAAAGTCTACACATTTCAAAATTACTTCAAACATATGGTATTCTTTTAAGCAAAATATACCACTAGACTAGTTGCCTAGTGGTTATGATAAGAATCAAGTTACTTGAATTTAAAAAAAAAATGTGGAAGCGAAAATACAAAGATTAAAGACTGAATCTAAATATTAAGTGGTAAGAACTCTAATTGATCTTAGTATTCAAAATTAGCGGATTAAAACTAATTACGATACTAATAGAGTTAATTCAAAAACTTATATCAAAAGGTGATCTAGACCCCTATTTTGAAGAAATTAGAGACAATAATCACTACTATAAGACGAATTGCCTTCTTTAATTTACGAACAAGAACCAAAAATATCAAGTACAAATTAATGTTATCTCTTAAAAGAATCGTTCTTATAAGGTTGCAAGATAAATCAAAAGTAGTCACACGCAAATGTATAAAAGAGAGAAACTCTCAAATAAGAGAAAAGACATGTTTTAACCCCTGAACTTGGCACGAAAACTCAGTTTGAAAACTAAACTTAACTTCTATTTATTTACCCCTCTTAACTAGGGCTGGGCATAAAACACCGAAAACCGAATTACCGAACCGAACCGAGGGTTTCGGTATTCGGTATTTCGATTTTCGGTTCGGTTTTCGGTAATAAAATTAAAAAAATTCGGTATTCGGTTTCGGTATTCGGTATTCGGTAATTATAAGTTCGGTAATTCGGTATTTCCCGAATACCGAAATAGTTATTAAATAGAGGGCCATTAAATTAATAGTCCAGCCCATCTGCGATCTGCCCATCAGCCCATGTCCTTAGCTTATACATTTCTTTGATAGTGAAAGTTCTCATGCTCTCCTTATATTATTAACTGTTAGCGTAGATCATGTTAATTGCATTTTGAGCACTGATTGTTGAGAAAAACGAAAACCTGTTATTCTGATCTTTTACATCTTATAATTGTTGCAGATGATTTATAAAAAACTGTAGCTCCAACAGGCCAAGGCAACTGAAAGTGAAAAACCATGAATGAGTTTCGCATTTCAATTTCCTGTTTTTCTTATTTAATGTATAAATATTAAGCTTTAGAGGCACTAAAACATTGAGGAGGCTGCTAATTATGTGTTAGTGATACAACTTCATAATTTAAGGACATGGAGTTTTTACTCATAACAAATCTTGAAAGGTGAATCCCCAAATCAACTGTCACTATTAATCACATATATTCATTCAAAATGCACAAATCTGGGTATCCAAATTTACAGCAAAAAAATTAAGAAACCCCAAATTTGTGCTTGTTATCTAACCATTGATGTAATACAGTGAACTCGACTTAATATGGTATTATCGAATACCGTACCGAACCGAAGTTTGATTTACCGATTACCGAACCGAAGTTCGAAAGTTCGATATTTGATATCTACTTTCAATTACCGATTACCGAATTACCGAACCCGAACTTTAAAAATACCGAACGCCCACCCCTACCCTTAACAACTTACATTTCAATTATTTTTCACCCCAAATGCTGACATGGCAAAAAAAAAACAAAAAAATAATAATTAAGAGAGTGAAAAACAAAAAAAGTGGACCCGCTCATATATATTATTATAAATTAAAACATAAAATAAAGGTTATACAATTAAAAAATATTATACAATTAAAAAATAAAATAAATATAAAAATCATCTTCTTCACAATCCCCCACCCACCATCTTCTTCCCACTCCACAGCCCCCTCCCCTCGCGCGCCACAGCCCCGCTCCCAACTGCTTCTTCTTCCCACTCCACAGCGCCGCCCCCCCAGCCACAGCCCCGCCCCCAGCTTCTTCTTCTTCTTCTTCTTCACTCCACAGCCCCGCCCCCAGCTGCTTCTTCTTCTTTTTCTTCACTCCACAGCCCCCCCCCCCCCGCCACAGCCCCGCCCCCAGCTTCTTCTTCTTCTTCTTCACAAATCCCTCTCTCTATATATTCTCATCATTCTTTTCTTTTCATTTTCACCATTTTTTGGTTTCTTGATTTTGATTTTTATTTTCTTTCAAAAATAAAGTTATGGAAGAAATGGGTTTGCTAATAATAATACTAATAATGGCCAACAATAACAACCAAAACAACCAATTTGAACGAATTTAAGTGTAAGTGAGACTAATTTGAGAAGGAGTTGGATGAAATTTATTGGGGGAGATGATGGTGGTGGTTGTGGATGTGGGTTAAAAATGGTGGTGGTGATTTTTTTTTCTTTTAAGGGAATTTCGTCCAAACTAATGATGGCCAACAATAACAATCAAAACAATCAATTTGGACGAATTTGAGTGTAAGTGGGACTAATTTGAGAAGGAATTTGATGAAATTTGGTGGGGAGATGATGGCGGTGGTGGTGGGTGTGGGTTAAAGATGATGGTGATGATTTTTTTTTTGAAGGGCAGTTCGTCCAATTTGGACTGATAATAATAATGATTTTTTTTTGCGATGGTGGCGGTGGCGGCAGCGGTAGCAGTGGCGTAGTGGTTGATAAAAGTAGGGTGAGGATGAGGAGAAAGAAGAAAAAAGAGAAAGAGAAAAAATAATAAAAGAAAAACAAAAAATGAAGTGTTGGTAATTTTGACGTGGCAATGATGTGGCAACGACGTAGCAATGATGTGGCATTGACGTGGCAATGACGTGGCGCGAGTGTAATACACCTCACATTGTGAGAGTGATATTATTTTTTTAGGGTGGAAAATAATTGAAATGAAAGTTGTTAAGGGGGGTATATAAATACAACTTAAGTTTAGTTGCTAAAGTGAGTTTTCGTGCCAAGTTCAAGGGTTAAATGATGTCTTTTCTCCTCAAATAATAATCATGTTGTGTAATGAAAATGACAAAATCCACCCATATATATAGGTGAAACTTATCCCAAGTAGCATGGGATTAGAATCTACTTTTATGGAAATAATTAAATACTAAAACCTAACTAGGATTAAACTAGGAAAGCATGTAAAATAATTGGCAAACTTCTTCCCTAATTGAACAAGGAAAATGTTGCCTAAAAGTCACGTTGTACGTGACTTTCTCCACCCAATTTGGGTTGGATTTGAGCTCATTTTTTTGCAGAAATTTCAGCCCCATGTGGGCTTGAATTTAAGCTCTTTTGGGCTCCATGTGGGCCCCAATCCTCCTCCTCTTGAGCTTGGACTAGGATCATGAAATATGTGCAGTATTTACCCCATTCTTCTCCATAATTCTTGGACTCGTTCTTGGACTTTTCTTCCACGATAAGCATCTTCTTGATTTCCAATTGAAGCAATGTCAGAAATGATAGCAAGTAAAAGGAAAAAGGAAGTCAACTTGAAAAAGAAATCAGGGAAAAGTGATATGGCAAAGTAGTAACAGTTTGTGATTTGTATAGTCGAGATCACGAGTGATATCTTTGGCTGGATGTAAAAGACCAAGACTACGGAAAGATGAATAACGAAATAGAACGATTGTTAGGAAAAGGATAAGCATAATAAGGATGAGAGGGGATGATCAGAATGAACAGAATAAGTTTTGGAAGCGAAGAATGGATTATATAGAAGTAATATATTCTAAAGGACAAAGCGGTACTGAGTTAAGAATAGGGTTCCTCGTGCGAGGAATAAAGGATTGATTATAAAATAGGAGGTAATAAGATAAATTGAGGAGGAAATAATGTAAAGGAATAAGTATGGGTATAGAAAGAAAAGGAAATATGTGAAGTACGCTGTCACACCCTAATCTCGCTAGGGTGTGATGGGCACCCGACCCCATATTCGGAGCCGAGCGAACCCACTGACTCTTATTACATACATAATCTCTTTGGACTTTCAAATCAAATAAGCATGAAATACGTAGTAAGGCTTTCAGAAACTTTCTTTTTATCGTTCTCAAATCAAATAAAATCTATCATCACATGAAACTTGTAACATGAAACATAATAACACATCGGCTGGTGGAGCCGCTTACAATACTGACATTCTATACCCACGACTCTGTCTGCAAAGTCTCTAACATTAATCCGAAACCATAGCACATATACTCTGACTCGGCAGCACTCCAGGAGCAAATGGAGCTTGCCAACGCCGCTGGAACATCTTCTATAATGGCTTCTACTCATCTGGGTGTACCTGCGCGGCATGAAACGCAGCCCCCGAAGAAAGGGGGTCAGTACGGAAAATGTACTGAGCATGTAAGGCATGGAATACAGAAAACGGAACCATAATCGAAACAAGCAGTACAAAGGTAATTACATTATTCAGAATACCAAAATGCTTATTTTTCCAAACGCAAATCATGTATGCCGAAGTCATATGTCAGAAGAAGTATAGGAAGTAAGTAAATCATTCAGAGTGCCAAAATGCTTACTTTCCAAACCCAGATCATGCATACCGACATCATATGTCATCATAAGCATATACATATAACCGATCCATTTGTAATATAATAGTGCCGAGGAACGTACGGCCCGATCCATAACTATAATATATTAGTGCCGAGGAACATACGGCCCGATCCATAACTATATTATATTGCTGCGGAACGTGCAGTCCGATCCATACATATATATATTATATTGCTGCGGAACGTGCAGCCCGATCCATACATATATATTATATTACTGCGGAACGTGCAACCCGATCCATACATATATATATATATATATATATATATATATATATATATATATATATATATTATATTGCTGCGGAACGTGCAGCCCGATCCATATATACATATATTATATTGCTGCGGAACGTGCAGGCCGATCCATTTATCAATTCTAAGACTCGATGGACAAGTATACTTACCGACACCTGAAGGCTCAGAAATAAGTTTCGGGTCAATCCGACTTAGTATAAGAAAGTTATGGACGTTTGAAGTACAGAACCTTCTACGAACGTTTCAGAAGCCATTTTTGGAAAATCAAAGCAACAATCATGTCAAGTACCTTTCGGATATCATTACGGATCAAATCAAATAGAGCTTTTGGAACCATATGTACGTATCAAAATATATCAAAGATTCCATGGAATAAAAGCGTGCTATCATTTGAAGATCAAAACTTTAGTCATATCAATTATCTTTCGAATGCCATTCGGAAACATATCAAACAGAACTTCGGACATCATAGATACACATCAAAACCATATGAAACGGCTCATGGAAATCAAGGATATTAGCCATCCTAGTGGCTCTAAGAACAGGAGTTCTTTGAAATCATACATATACGTCATCTGCTCGTTTCATAAGGATCATGCCAAAAGAAAGAATGGGTAAGCCTTACATACCTGTCCCACGTCCTATTAGCTACGCTTATTCGTCCAAGCTTGCTAGTCTACATTCAAGAAGATTTACATAATCATTAGATTCATCATCATATACTTGTCTTAGTCCTTCAAATGAATTCATTTATAATCTGCCGAAATTTCGGCAGCATTTCCCCTGTAAATACACCATCCTCGAGAATCTAACTCGGCCAATTTATCAACAACAATCCGAGAATTCAACTCGGCCAAATTATCAACAACAATACCAACAGTATTAACATCATTTCCAATACCAACGTATGCCATAGAACAGCCCACACACTGTTTTCTAAATTTCTCAACCAACCAATTTGCGGTATAACTATTTAGTAATTTTATTTCCGTAGAGAAGCTGAAATCAATACCAATAACATTAATAACAACATCCTACAAGAAATATATATATATTTTATCCAAAGTTCTCCTCAAACTCAAACCATAATTCAACAACATCAACAAACGAATTTATATCGCTATTTTCTCCGTTCTAATCCGTTAAAACTTTAAATAAACTTGTTAACAATGAAAAGGGATCGTAATCTCACCCCAAGTGTGCAGCCATCACGTCCATCCTCTTTTTCTTGATTGATTTTTAGCTCATATTGAAGACAACGCAGCGTACAACACTTTTCCCTTCATGGGCTTCGGGATTCGGGGCTCAGATTTTGGTCAAAATTGGTTTTTCTTCTCTCCAAGGCTCCTCTTTCTCTTTTTCCAGATTTTTCTGGTGTTTTGGTATGAAAATTAAGGAGAAAAGGGCTGAAGTTTCACTTAAATAAACATGGGTCATGGGCCTAACCCGGTTGGGCTCGGATTGGGCCTAGCCCACTGACCTTTCTGCCTTAAAACGTCCATATCTCCTTGTCCCGACGTCATCTGTGGACCCACGACCTATGGTTGGAAAGCTAATTCAATTATCTACAACTTCTATTTGTTGGTATTGTTCCGAATTCCAAACTTATAATACCGGTTTTGCCCCTCGAAGTTAGATCACCCGAAAACGTTACTTAAAAATATTTATTTGGAGGACTTCCACTTCGATTTGGCTCAAGGGTCCTTCTTGAGTTGTGTTTAGCTTCGCATATGTGCTTCATATAATTTGTCACATGTCCAAAAAAAAAAAATCTCGACGTGTGGGCCCCACCTCAGCTTACAAATAATCCGACGTACTAAAATACGGGATACAACACTATCAACATGAGTTTAAATTATGTAGCAACAACATAATTGTCAATCAATTCTTTTTTTGAGGAAGCACGTGTCATGCTCATGATCTGAAATGCGGGGTATAACATACGCGCGCTTAAGAAGTAGTCGTATTATGAGAAAAGGAAGGTGCATCTCCTACGAATATCCTATACCAAGACAGAACGAGTAAAGTATATAAAGGAATAAGTTGGAAAGAAAAATGTGGCCATGAGTTATGAGTTTACCGTACGACGATAAAGCGATAAAACAAGGCTATTATCAACGACAAATACGATATGATTATGATTGGTTTTGAAATCAATGTCGAGTGCAACACAAGAGTAAAAGAGTATGAGGCATAAGGGGTATTAGTTGCGCATGAGACTTAGTTCCTTGAAAACAAAGATGGCGGGTTTAAGGGAAAATGCATTTACGGTTACTATAAGTCGATTACGGGAAAGAGAGGAATAACTTGAGATGGGAAGAAAAGGGAAAGATGGCGCTATAAGTGAACTATGTGTATTGAAGAATGGGATAAGTGACATTAAATGAATGGTACAGATAGCTAGACATACTACTATTTCGAGTATCCCGATG
Source organism: Lycium barbarum (assembly GCF_019175385.1). NCBI lineage: Eukaryota > Viridiplantae > Streptophyta > Magnoliopsida > Solanales > Solanaceae > Lycium > Lycium barbarum. The sequence continues at coordinate 81,988,644 of NC_083342.1, read as the reverse complement.
GGACATAAGTTGTTAATTGGAGCGGATGTAGACATTGACTCATAACTAACGGTTGAGCTAAGTAAAATGCATCCTTGTTTGGATTGCTATGTTGGTTGTATTACTTGATCACAAAACTGCAAGATGAGTATGTTAAGACTTCACACATGAATTACGGTAGCTATAAATTATAGGAAATGGCATGAATATGATGCAGTATAATAAGGGAATTGAGGAAAGGGATACATGAATTCAAGATTGGAAGTGAGGTAACGAATTTGAGAATGGTATAAGTAAGACCCTTAAAGGGGGGAAGCGAGTAAGGAAAATACAAATGTAGAAAATGAAACGATAAATCCTAAGATGTGACAGATATAGACTCTAAAACAAAAAATGAAAGTTATGCAGAAATGAGTCTAATAGCTAGTAAATAAATGAACAGGAATCGAGCGGGTATCTAAGACTGTACTGAAAATAATTCGTGGAGACCTTGAACAACATGACATTGAGAGCAAATAACTCAAGGAATTTGTAAAGGATAGCGATGCTATACTGGAATAGAGGTAAATGAATTGACAGTAGAGTCGTTTGTTAATGATATTGCGATTTATAAGTGACAAATAAGAAGGGACATAAAGTTTTCTATAGTAGAATATAAGATGTGATAATCAAGGAACAAATAAAGGAAAGAAAAGAGTATGATGAGATAAGTCACAACAGATAGGCAAAAGAGTTTAGGTATGTATGAGATACGCAAAGTAGAACGAACCAAAGGAAGGGAAGTTTACAAATAAGATTAGATGTTCATACACGACTCACACAAGAGCGGTTATGTAACCTGCAAGTATTTACATGTCGAGAATGAAACCAATTAGATACTTAAAAAGGGGAGTAAGAGATAAACAAGAATAGTGTGTTTGTGATACTCCGGGTCAGTTAGGGGAAAATATATGGTAAATTGAGTCGAAATGTTGAGTTGGAATTATCATTAAGGACAAATAGGACAATTACTCTGAATATGATATAGGTATATGTTATATGTTTCCTATGATAGCCCTGGGGTGTGTTAGATTACCTACGAATTCGATAGGATCATCGAATAAAAGGGGGTTTACCAGAAGTATATTATGCCTTGGAACTTTCATTTTTGTATCATTATGGTTATAGCGAATTTCCAACAGTTTACTAGAGCGTTATGAAATTCTCGAAAATTATGAAGCCTTTAATGAGTCGACGAGGGACACCTACGACAGGACATCTCGGATTGAATTTATCTAGACTCTACAGATGTGAATCAATACCATTATCATGGTCATATGAAAGAAAGGAAGTGGAAGAGATTTGCAAACCATGTGAGACTTAATACCATTATTGAGCAAGAAAAATGATCAACGAGTCCAAGTATCAAGGAGGATCATATCAGGAAAGTGACTCACTTATATCTCTTGAAAGGATATTCCTAAGGAATCGAGGGAGTATTGCAACCGAGAGTCATTACTAAGAATGAAACTCGTTTTCAACTATTCAAAAAGAATGTTATAGATAGTGCATGTCAGAGGATTAAAATGATGACTCCAAGAAGGAGGTACGCTGCGGACTATGCGACCTAAATAAAGAGTGGAAGTAGACCTATAAGAATTAGAAGAGAGAACAAGAGGAACCGATATGCGATTATAAACCTACCCAAGGGAAAGACAACTCCTATTCTACAGTATTACTGGAAAAATGACTCCAAAACAAGAAAAACATGACCTAAGCTTCAAATTTAGATAGATATAGTAAGTTGCAGTCAATTACGGAGGTAGCTAAATTATGACCACTTTCTTTGGAAATTCAATAATAACTGATGTCAGGTGGAGAATGGTATTAAGTCACAACATGATAGAAGAGTAATTGATTCGCTATAAGATCACCATAACCAGTATACTTATACAGGACTAGTTTAACATTCGAGGACGAATGTTCTAAAGGGGGAAGGATGCTACATCCCGTGTTTTCATGCGTTGGAAAGCGTACGAGTTAAATGATATTAGTAACGGAAGTGAGGTTATCCCCCAAGCTTATAGGTGGTTAGAGTGGTGATACAGATGTATCGTAAGGATTAGAAGTTAAACAAATCGAAGAAAATAAGATTCCGTCGAGGTTCGAAATTTATTTGAATGAAATACGGTCCAAGCTATAATATCTCGTCTAATGGACTAGGAAATTAAACCGTCCAACATGAGCAAATTTACCCGATCCCGGAGAATTTGATCATATTCAAGGATGAAAATCAAGAGCTCGGTGTATACAAAGAATGAAGTCCCAAGATGATTTAAGACGAAAAAATGTGACGACGATGATTGAAAATAATATTTTATGTGTGGCAAATGAGGCTATGGACTATGTTATACTACATGATTATGATAATGAGTATGTGAACTGTGTTAAAATGATTTCTACTTAAGTGAGTTGGGATCAAGAAAATAATTATGGTGTGTAATTGGCTAAACATTGGAATAAGGTGGGAAAGTAAGAAATTAATTATGGTATTAATTGGGATTAAATGGATAAGTACTATTAGCAAGCTGTCACATGGCATTAGATAATCAAAATGGTGGCATTAAGTATTGTAGTGGAACTTGATGAGTCATAATACACGTAGTGCATGATGATACATGGATAGTTCATTTGCGTTAGTCTTTTATAAAGGTGGTGGGATCCATAGTCTATTAAAGATATAGGACTTAGAGACTTTGTTTTTGCAAAAACATTTTATCACATAAACTAGGAGCAACAACGTTGTGTTCAAGAACTATACGTTCAGTTCTTAAAAATTAAGCATCAACATTATTCAATTTTGTTATGGGTTTTACGCACCGCTTCGATCTTGTTTTTCCATTTTGTCTGTTGTTGAATCCGGGCTTTCTTCAAAGTGAAGTAAGGTGGAAGAAGAGTACTTCTTTTCATATAAGGTAAGAAATCCGAAGAAGAGTACTTCTTTGCATATAAGGTAAGAAATCCTCTCTCCTAGATGTATTTGATTTATCCAAGTTGTATCTACATTGCTAGATGAAAGAAATACGAAAATTATATCGAAAATCTAATAAATTGGTGTTATAGTTCGGTGGACTGTTTTGGGAGGTTGTTCTTATGAAATTATATGACTAGGAATTAATTGAATAACCTGGAGGTGTTGTTGTTGTTTTTAATATTGTTGAGAAATTTCGGAATGAAGATGGGGTTTAAAACTATTGTTTAATTGACAAGCTGAGCTTGCCACTCGTCGCATTATTGTTTGAATTATTGAAACTATTTTTATATTGTCGAGGGGCTGGATCGATGGGATTAATTGTTGTTGTTAATGTGGTTGTTGGTATTGTTGTTGATGATTTGGCCGAGTTGAATTCTCGGGGTTTGTTGAATTTATAAAGGAAATGCTGTCCGAATTTCTATATATGATGTGCTAGCTTAGGGTTGGATACCTAAGTACCTATAGCTAATGTTTGGTACCTACTGACGTTGTTGTAGATCTTGGGAAGCCCAAGACTTAGGTTTGGATTAGCTTAAGAAGTGGACAAGGTATGTTAAGGCTATTCCCTTTTCTTCTTTTGGCATGATCCTTACGGTACGAACGAACGACAAACATATAAACCCCAAAAGTGACTTCCACTCTTAGATACATTAGGGGAATTATGACTTGACCCTAAATGCTACCTTGTTATATATTGTTCATGTCTATGATTCCGACAGCTTTACTTATTGAACATTACTGCTTCATAATGACACTTGAAATCCTTATGTCCTTACATCATATCAAAAGGTTCCATAATGATTCTATGAGTCTCATATGCATTCATTGATATATATATATATATATATATATATATATATATTGTAACACCCCGTAAACTTGAACTAGGTGTGAATGTGTAAAAAAAAACTAGTATTTAAGTTGATATTTTAGCGATATGAATATATTCGGGATGAATTCGGGTGATAAACAATTGTTTTGAAGTCAAACTAAAATGTGGAGTTCTTAAGGGCTTCTAAATTCGTCTAAATTTGAGACAGTCTGTACTTATGTCCAGTTTTAGGGTATTTGCGTTGGGAATTTGAGAAAACTTATAAAATTAAAGTTGTAGGCCTTTGAAATACCTTTCCAAACAGATAAAGTGGGGATCCGACGGAGCTACGTACAAGGAGTTATGATTGTTTTACTGAGCGAATATCGATTGTCGGAAAAATGTGTTGGGCGCGCGTCGCGGACCCAGCATGTAAAAAATTAGGTGCAGACCAAAAAAAAAACATGATCAGGTGCTGAACCCGCGACGCGGACTCAGCACGGAGCGGGGAATATTTTCTGGTTCCGAATTGTCTTTAAGCTACTTCGTTGTGTTATTTCCCACTTCGTTTCAAATCAATATTTCTGAGGAAAAGAACCCTATAAAAGTCTCTTTAACCCTAAGGTAAGTTCTCGCTCAATCTTGATCATTCCCACACCATATCCATCCCCTCTTGATAGCAAATCATCTCTCTAAAACCCTAAGTTCTTGAATTCTCAAAAAGAAGAAGATAGGGGTGTGTGGAATTCGTCTAAGAGGTAAAGTTTCTGAATTTTCCTAGTATTAATAAAGTAATGGGTTATAGTAGAATTTATACAAGGTTGGAATCCGTTAGTGATTCATGAAAGGGTTCAAGAACCCGTTTATAAGGCTTACGAAAAAAACCTTAGTTTTCGAAATTCCAAGAAAACTTCAAGAAACGATTCAAGTTCTAATCTTTATCATCTAAAACCATTGTAGTGTGATTATTGAATCTCGAAAAGTGCGTTTAAGTGGGATTTGAGGTATGTCTAGATTTCCAAAATCTTCCTTGAAGTATGTCTAGATTATGAAAATCTTCCTTGAAGTATGTCTAAATTTCCAAAAACCCTTCTTTGAAGTATGTTGTCTTGCTTGAAACGTGTGGATGATTGTTTGTGACTTGAAATCTTCCTTTAAAATATGAACATGATTATAACTCTTATGTGGTGGAAGTTCTTTTGGAATTAAAGATGATGTCTTTTAAACAAGGTCATGCGTGTGTAGGGTCAAGCCCGCATCGAACCTTATACGAACTATACTACTTTGTGAAACTCGTTTTTTTTCCATTATTGGATGATTGAACTTATTTTTCTAAAGGTTGGACCTTAAACTTATTTTGTTGTTGAATGGATTTCTTGAACTTGAAAATTGAATAAGAGATTTGAATAAGATTCTAAATCGGTTATGACTTGAAATGCCTCTATTTTTAGATGATGACTTGAGAAGTGAGATTCAGCTCTAAGCCATGATTGATGATTTGGTAATATGCCATGATTTGTATTTTGGTGGTGTTTGGGCCTGTATGGACAAGCTGTGCTAGTCCAGAAAACGATTAGCCGTTTTGGATCCTAACGTATCGATACGAGTATTGCTGTGTCAGTCTAGAGGATGATTGACCTCCGTTGCTTCCTAGCCCGGAGTATCTATTGTTGTGTCAGTCCAGAGGACGATTGACCTCCGTTGCTTCCTAGCCCGGAGTATCTATTGTTGTGTCAGTCCAGAGGACGATTGACCTTCGTTGCTTCCTAACCCGGAGTATCTATTGTTGTGTCAGTCTAGAGGACGATTGACCTCCATTGCTTCCTAGCCCGGAGTATCTATTGCTATGTCAGTCCAGAGGACGATTGACCTCCGAGGTATGTCGCCCGATGCATCTGTTGCTGTGCAAGTCCTGATGACGATTAGCCTCCGTTTCTTCTAACCCGGAGTATCTATTATTGTGTCAGTCCAGAGGACGATTGACCTCTGTTTCTTCCTAGCCCGGAGTATCTATTGTTATGTCAGTCCAGAGGACGATGGACCTCCGAGGTATGTCGCCCGGTGCATCTGTTGCTGTGCTAGTCCAGAGGACGATTAGCCTCCGTTTCTTCTTAGCCGGAGTATTGAGCGATTGATATTTTGTTGCCTGTGAGTGGGTTGTGGTGATATTAAATTCGTAAGTGAAATATGTGGCATGGTAAATGGTAAGGAGTTAAGTTAATGTGTCCTCTGTTGTTGGATTCTCTGATGACTCGTTAATGTTGCTGACTTACTTTATTCCTGGGTTTGAACTGTTATTTTCATTGATATCATTTTATTGATTTTATTCATCATATCTTGTTTTGTTAACTATTGCCCCTTAGACACTCATTGAGTACCCAGTACTCAGGCATACCATTATTGTTTTTGATGGTATGTTAGGTATCATTGAGGAGCAGGTTCGTGATACGCCTACTACTTAAGAGAACTTGCTGCTTTCGAGACTATTCGGTGAGCCCACATGATTGTTCGTGGGGCACCATTCTATCTTTACTTTTCGTATTTTAGTTTTGGGCTGCGTCCCGATGTCTTTAGACAGTCTTTATTATCTTAGAAGCTCCGTATACAGTTGTCAGATTGCGGGTAGTGTGTTGGAGTCTTGTGTGACTAGTTGGGCATTTTGCCACATTTATTTACTAAGTCTCTGATTTGACTTCCGCTGGATTATATCAAAGTATGATCGTTTTTTTTTATCCAATTTATTAATGACTAATTTCGTATTTATTAAAATATTTTCGAAAGAGATTGGATGATTATTGATTTTATAAGGTGCTTCCGGTGTTGTTCATAGCAGCGGATGCCTGTTACGCCTAGGGTGGGTTTTAGGGCGTGACATATATATATATATATATATATATATTCATTATGTTACTGACACCGAGCCGCGATATAGTCGGCCGGGTACGACACGTAGATATGCAACCACTAATCAGTTGACTATTCAGACCGAGTGCTGATACACTCCGGGTACGTTATACAGATATGATGGCGATAAAGGCCTATGGATACTTATGCATTGATAAATGGTTTTACATGAAAGCATGCATGATTCTTGCCTTCGGGGCTATTTACATTTCTAGTCATTGCCTTCGGGGCTACTTACATTGTTATTCTCTGCCTTCGTGGCTATTCATATTATAGGTTGTTTCTCGTACTTTCATTATGACTTATATCTCATTCTTTATGATTACTGCTGCCTTACATACTCGGTACATTGTTCGTACTGACGTCCCTTTGCCTGGGGGCGATGTGTTTCATGCCACACAACCCCATATTGCTTTGCAGGAAAGTTATACAGGAGCTTGACTATAGGATATCCCAGGCTATCAGCTGGATTGGTAAACTCCATTCTGTTCGGAGTGATGCCGCTTCGGAGTATTTCCTTATGAGTTGAGTCATATGCATTATGGGTATGTTGGGGCCCTGTCCCAACTTAGGTTTTTGATATCATATCTTACGTTAGAGACTTTTGCAGACAGAGTCATGTATATAGTATGTCAGTCTTGTAAGCGAATATGTAAGCCGATGTATCATTATGCATTACTTTACAGATTTCATATGATTACAAATTTTACTTGATTTGAGAAAGACAAAAAGACTGTTTTTGAAAAGCTTTCATTATGCATTTCATTTCATGATTTAAGAGTCCAGTGAGATTATGAGTATAACGAGAACCAGCGGGTTCGCTCGGCTCTAAGTAAAGGTCGGGTGCCCATCATGACCTATCAGGATTGGGGTATGACAAAAGGGTCCATCACCTCTAGCATGCAATTTAGACTTCTTTTTGGAAGGAAACTTTTCTTTCCTCATATGAACCCAAACTGAATCCTCAGGCTCAAAGATGACTTGTTTTCGCCCATTGTTTCTTCTCAAAGCAACTTGCTCATTCCTCTTTTCAATGGCCAGTCTAGTTCGGTCATGTATATTTCTCATCATCTCAGCTTTATTTTTTCCATCAAGACTAGCAACATCATTAGTAGGCAATAGCACTAAATCAAGGGGAGTAAGGGGATAAAAACCATGAACAAGTTCAAAAGCAGAAGACCAGTAGAAGAATGAATAGTTCTATTATAAGCAAGTTCCACCAAAGGCAAGTGATCCTCCCAAGAAGTTAATTTACCTTTCAAAACAGTCTTCAACATATCACCTAACGTTCTATTCACCACCTCAGTTTGTTCATCAGTTAGGGGGTGACAAGAAGTAGAAAATAACAATTTGGTCCCTAACCTTCCCCAAAGAACACGCCAAAAGTGGCTCGAAAACTTAACACCCTATCACTGACAATAGGTCCAGGTATGCCATGTAATTTTACAACCTCTTAACAAACAAATTAGCCACATGAGAAACATCATTAGTTTTCAAGCATGAAATGAAACGATCCATCTTAGAGAATCTATCCACCACAACAAAGACACTATCCTTACCATTGTTTGTTTTCAGCAAACCTAAGACAAAATCCATAGAGATATTTATCCAAGGTGAAATCGGAACAGGTAAAGAAGTGTACAACCCATGCTGTAAAACCCTAGATTTAGCATATTTACATTCTAAACATTGTGCGCAAATTTTTCTACATCCTTGTGCATGCCAGGCCAAAAGAAATTTTCAGCAAGTATATCTAAGGTCATTGGCACTCCAAATGTCCCATAAGACCCCCGCAATGTGCCTCACGCAATGAATATATTGATTCCTTGAAAAGAAACCCATCACGCAAAGTGAATTTTTCAAAGGGTCCCTTCAAACATGCAACATAAGCAACCCCAAAATCGAAATCATCAACATACAAACCCTTGATGTGATCAAACATAATTAGTTTAGAAGTAAGAGTAGAGATAAGAACATACCTTTGGGATAATGCAACAGCCACCACGTTGTTCTTACTTGTTTGTATGAAATCACATAAGAAGACGTCTCAATGAACTCCACCCACTGGGCATGTCGCCTACTCAACTTAGCTCAGCCTTTCAAGTACCTCAATGACTCATGATCAGTCTTTATCACAAACTCACGCCGCCACAAGTAATGTTGCCAAGTAGCCAAAGCCCTTAATAAGGCGTATAACTCACAATCATAAGTAGAATAATTCAACATAGCCCCACTCAATTTCCCACTGAAATATGCAATAAGCTTAGAATCTTGCGTTAAACAAGTCTCTATACCTTCTCCACTAGCATCGCATTCAATTTCAAAGGATTTAGAAAAATCAAATAACTACAACAAAGGAGCAGACATTAAATGCATGCTCTTGTTCTTTCCCCAATTAAAAACATTATCCTTTTTAATGACTCAGTTAATGGTGCAACAATTGTACTAAAGTCCCTCACAAATCCCCTATAAAAACTAGCAAGTCTATGAAACTCCTAACTTCCATCACACTTATAGCTGCAGGCCATTCTTTAGCTGCTTTAATTTTATTTTCATCAACCTTAACACCTTTTGAGCTAACAACAAAACCAAGAAAGATTACTTCATCAACACAAAACGTGCACTTTGACAGATTAACATACAATTGTTGCTCCCTAAGCACATCAAAAACTAACCTCAAGTGTTCCATATGTTCTTCAAGAGAGGTTGAAAAGATAAGAATATCATCAAAATAGACCACAACAAATTTGCCATGAAAATCCTTAAAGATATGGTTCATTAGTCTCGTGAAAGTACTAGGTGCATTAGTTAAACCAAACGGCATCACTAACCACTCATACAAGCCATACTAAGTTTTGAAAGTAGTTGTCTACTCATCTCCAGCATTCATTCGAATTTGGTGGTATCCACTTTTTAAATCAATTTTAGAAAATATTTGAGAACCATGTAATTGGTCAAGAATATCATCTAGACGGGGAATAGGATGACGATACTTTACCGTTATTTTATTAATGGCGACAACCCACACACATCCTCCAAGTCCCATTTTTTTTTTGTACCAAGAGCACGGGAACGGAGCATGAACTCATACTTTCTCTCACAAATCCCTTTTCAAGTAACTCTTCTACTTGTCTCTTTAGTTCCCTTGTTTCATCGGGATTGCTTCCATAAGCGAGCCTATTTGGAAGTTGAGATCCAAACACAAAGTCAATTTGTTGTTCTATTCCTCTCAAAGTAGGTAACCCCTTAAGGATATCCTCAGGAAAGACATTGCCGAAATCCTGCAAAAGTTTTGAAACAACACTAGGCAAAGAAAGAGTTAAATTGTTAGTGTTCATGACTTCCTTATAAGTAAGCAAGATAATGGGCAACCCCTCTTTTATTGCAAGTAAACACTCTTTGGCTTTTGCAAAGCTCACTATTTTTTCACCCAGAGCCTCTTTCCTCTCCTCACACCTCACTTGATTTGTTTCCTCTCTTTCTGTTTTCTTACTCTTTTTTTTATCCCTCCCCATGTTTGCCATAGTTTCTTTCAATCGTTGTTGGTCTTCATACACTTGGGAAGGAGTTAAGGGTGCAATAATATACTTCTTCCCCTTATTTTCAAAAGATTACTTATTTATCCTTCCATCATGGGAAGCATATCTATCATATTTCCAGGGTCGGCCTAATAAATATGACGAACTTGCATTGGTACAACATCACAGAGAACTTCATCAAAATACTCTCCAATAGAAAAAGAAATCATGCATTGTTTACTCACCTTGAGCTCTCCTCATTCATTCAACCATTGGAGCTTGTAATTGGCCTTACGTTTTGTGCATGGAATCTCCAATTTCTTGACCATGTATGCGCTCACCACATTAGAACAACTACCATTGTCAATAATCATAGATAAAATTCTATCCTTTATCCCACATCGTGTATGAAAACTAATTTCTCTCTGTGCCTTATCAAGCTCTCCTATATTAATGTTCGTAAGATGCTTAATTACCCCCAAAAAAGTTCCCTCAGTGTTACACCTCGTGGTTTTGTACTTTGAGATTCGTCATGTGTCAGTTGTTCTAGTCTTGGATATGGGGGTTATCAAGGTTAAATGAGATTGGACGAGGTTATCTTATAGTTATAAAGGGTTAAGTTCATGTTTAGTAAGTACTGGAAGGATTAAGCGCTGAAAAAATCAATGAGAATATGTTTCGGGGAAAAGTGGGTTTTACGGTTGGATATACGGACCATATACGTTTTACGGACCGTATATCTGGCTGACCTCCACTGTAAATTGATTCCAGAAAAGAGTGAACCATTGGTGGGATTTTACTGTCCAATTATATGAACCATATAATTTTTACGGTGTCCATAAAATTGACTGTAAATTCGAGTCGGCCCAGATTTCTTTTTAGTTATATATATATCCGAACCTTACTCATTTTATTTCATTTTCAACATTTCCCAAGTTCTTGAGAGCTCTAGAACCTTCTTCCAAATATATTTAACCCAACCCAAGTAAAATCAAGGATTGAAAGGTGACAATCAAGAGATCCAAGTGTTGGGAGACTCACTAGGGTTTGTATAGTCCAAGAATTCCTTTGGTGTTGAAGTGGAGGTTTCTCTCAAGTGATATAAATTGATCCAAAGCTCATCCTTATGTGATAAAAGGTTAGTTTTCATATCTATTTCATGTTATTGAGAATTCTTGATTGTTGAACAACTTGAGTGAGGAAAGAAGGTGGAAGAGGAAGTTCAAATGTGGATTGGATGATATTGTGAGGAGTAGACTAACTTGAGTTACACTTTTTAGAATATTCTAAGTGTAATATTGTTGTGAAGGGTAATAATGATGATGGGGAAGTGTTAAATACAAGTGTACAAAGGGTTGTGTTGAAATTGTTGATATAGATTGATTATGAGAATGAATTTTGGGATTAAATTGAATGAAACTACTTGATTAAGGTACTGTGGATGTTGATATTGTGTTTGGGAGTTGTTTTGTAATATGATGGAAGTTCATGAAATAGAGGAAGTGCTGCCCAAATTTCGTTAGCTCGTCAATTATACTAGTTTGCACTTAAGAGTGTTTTTGAGACCTAACCTTGGTATAAATCCTCTTGAATGTAGATTTTTCGGACTATGGAAGAGAACGTTAAGTAGTTAAGAAGACGTAAAGGTATTTAAGGCTAACCCTTCTTTCTTAAGGCATGATTCCATTGTTGTGAACCTATACATGAAATTCATAATGTCTTCCATGATGACTCAATGCTTAGAATTGTTAAAGCTCATAGTTTTTGATACACTTGTGATATCATTAATGTCACGACCCGACTAGGGGCCATGACGGGTACCCGGGGCTAACCAACGAGCACCGCTCGTACCATTACCCATCGTACACATCAAGCGTTCATTCATTAATCTTGTACTCAAATCATAAGAAAAGCCATTTTCACTTCGAAACATAATTACCTTTATATACATAAGCCCGTCGGCTATCAAAATAATGTACATACAATAAGGACATCGTGAGACCATACTACCCACACATACGTATCTACGAGCCTCTACTAGAGTACTAGACATATGGACGGGACAGGACCCCGTTGTGCCCAAAACATATATTTACACAAAATAGTAAGTCAATGGCACCTCCGGAATAATGGAGTGCTCTCAAAAGTCTGCTAATCGGCTCCTATGAATCTGGGTCACCTCCCTGTCTACCTGTGGGCATGAACACAGCGTCCAAAGAAAAAGACGTCAGTACGAATATTGTACTGAGTATGTAAGGCATGAATGAAATGAATATAACAGAGAAATCATAAGACATAAGATGAAGATATAACCTGCTTGACTTTTAAGAGTGGATGCATTTCATACATATATCATATATATATTCGTAGTACGTATATCGTCATAGCACATACATTACCATATCGTATATATACCATCATCGTTAACCCGCGTCCGGGTAACCATCATATGCCGCCCACTAGTGGTGATCATTTTCGGCCTTCTAGGCGCGGTGGAATCATAAGCAGCCCGCCTTAGCGGTGACATGTCCGGCCATTTGGGCACGGTGGAATAACAAGCAGCCCGCCTTAGCGGTGACATGTCCGGCCATTTAGGCACGGTGGGATAACAAGCAGCCCGCCTTAGCGGTGACATGTTCGGCCATTTAGGCACGGTGGGATAACAAACAGCCCGCCTTAGCGGTGACATGTCCGGCCATTTAGGCACGGTGGGATTGTATCATCGTGAACACATCATAACCTTATCATAAGCATATCGTAACCTTATCATAAACTTAGCATTATCATAACTTTTTATAGAGCATGCATTTGAATTTAAAGACAATCTATGAAAATCATATCATATTCGTAGCATGAACTTCATAAAAATATTGTATGATAGGCTTTATCATCTCTAAACTTAGGCTCATCATTACCATTATCGCATCTATGGCATATCTCTTACCTTTATCTCATATGAAACCCCCTTTGAACATAGACTCGTAATTTTTCGGAACATCGGTCATAGGACATGCATTAGAGCTTATAGACAATCTATAACAATATCGGGATGACATAAGGTCGAGAACCCCCGGTTACATTATGGAGTGATCGTATTTATCATATCTCACCTTGAAGGAACTAACATTTTAAGGTGAGTGTAACACAAGGAAAAGCATCAATGGAACCATACTTAGGATCATTAGCCTCATGGACATCGTATGTTACTCTAGGATTCTTTATACTTAAATTCATCATCATCATTGTCATGCTCGTATCTTATCTCTTTTCTTTAGCATGTGCGTATGTAGCTCTTTATAGTCATGGACTCATAATTTCCGTTATTTAGGAAGATCACGAAAAAATAGGAAGATTCATGCCATAGGAGTCATGCCTTAGAAGGAAAGGATTAGCCTTACATACCTTTTTGCTTTGCTACTCTATCGCTTGATCGTTCTCCTTCAACGCTCACGTCTCTACCTTCAAGGGAATTCGCATCAACATTAGCTACTCGATTATATGGACGTGCTTACTAATGCTAGAGAAAATTGGGCAGCATTTCCTTTGTTTATACAACTTTTCTCATATTACATATCAACTCCCAAACATCAATAACAATATCCATAATATCATACTCAATAATCTTCATCAACCATACATTATTCAATTCTCCTACTTCCATTTCAAGGGCATCCATAACCATGGTCATAATACAACATTACTTTCATCCCCATATAATGTTTCTCCTATGTTCTTAATATTATTTATAACATAACTATACTCGTAACATACAAAGAATCATGATTCATATTAAGCTACTACTCAAAAATGTCACTATTCTCATATTTGTAACCCGTTTTCTATTTCCTTCTATAATCCAAGTCTTTCAACCCCTCAATACTCTAAATAACACGAATTGATCATAAAACTTACCTTTGATAGTGTAGGAATGGATTTTGGATAGCAATACTCCACTTGAAGAAAAACCCTAGCTTCAATCCAAGAGATTTCTTGACTTCAAGCAACCCTCAATAGCTTCCTTACACTTGATTTCCTTGGTTTGATGAAGTTGATTCTTGTTTAGTCTTAAATTTTTGTAAAAGAAGTGTGTGGAATATTCTAGAAAGTTAGAGAGAAGTGGAGAAGTAAGGGAAATGAAAATAAAAAAATGGGGTCTTTTATTTATATTTGGAAAATCTGACCCGTCGGGAAAACTTATACGGTTCGTATAAACTAATACGGTCCGTATAAGTGACCGTGAAATCACCCCATCAACATCTCGCTTCTGTGACCATTATAAGGCATATTATACGGTCCATATAAGTGACCGTATAATCCCATCAGTGAGGGACCTTCACTGTGACAATTCTGCGGACCATTATACGGACCGTATAATATTATACGGACTGTATAATTGGTCGTATAATCTATCTCTTCTCCGATTTTTGTTCTCGTCACTTCGTTTGATCTCCAATCCTTATGGAACCTTCTTGATACTTGTTTAACACCTCGTTAACAATCTAAGGGACATTATAACTCTTCTCCAAAACATCATTAAGCCATCATTAATTCGATACTCGTACATCCTGCCCGACACACAACATATGCCTTGCTTTCCTTAATAACTTTCGTCTCCTACCTCAAATGTCTATGAAATCTCATTTAGAATCATCAAATGTTATTTCTTACTTATTAAAACATTGTATACGTCGTGCCCTTCGTTAGTCTATTCACTGTACGTTAATGAGAAATTTACGGGGTGTAACAATTAATCTCATCCTACGATAGTTGATCCTTTAAGGAAAGATATAGTGATGATGATAATGACTTTGATTTTACTTATGTATTCATGAATGTATATAGCTATGTTGTAACACTGAGCTTATATGGCCGAGTATGATATCTATTGCGCGCACACCACTGCAGTTGGGTATGGACAACACCGAGCCTTGTTATGGCCAGGTATGGATGACACCGAACCTACATGGTCGGGTATGGTATCATGATATGTATATGTATATGTATGAAAGGTTTTCGTTAAAGAAAGGTTAAGTAAGTATGATGAACGTCTCAAGAGGTATAAATGGTTCTTCTATCTTATGTTATCCTTCATGTTTTTATCATATTATTATTCATGTCTTACATACTCAGTAAATTGTTCGTACTGATGTCCTTTTGTTTGTAGACGCTGTGTTCATGCCCATACGTAGACAGGGAGACAGACCAGACCTTTAGGCTGCTTCGTCGATGATTGCATAGTAGTGCTCCTTTTGATCCGGAGCTGCAATAGTTGGTATTATTCTTTGGTGTACATATATAGGCATGGCGGGGTCCTGTCCTGTCTTTATGATTTTACATACTCTTCGTAGAGGCTCGTAGACGGATGTGTATAGCTAGATATCCCTCAGCTTGGTTGGCTCATATTTCGTATATCATTTTGATAGCCTTGCCGGCTTGTGTATATATAGGCATAATGAATGATGTTTATATCAAGGCGCCTACGCTCGATGAATTTCGTGTTATTTGGTGCATGATAATTATGAGTTAGCCATGTGGCTCACCTAGATATGATTATGAGGATACGTTAAGAGGTGCTCGGTAGGTTAGCTCCGGGTACCCGTCATGGCTCTCTAGTTGAGTCGTGACACTCAGCATGAGAATCCATCTCTCCCATTCTCACTTCCAATACCCTCTTCTTCTTCTTCTTCTTCTTCTTCTTCTTCTTCTTCTTCTTCTTCTCCCTCACCTTTTTACTCTCATATTCCCCATTATTTTTAATTAATTATAGATATTCTATTTGGACATTCAAACACCTTATGTCCCCCCCCCTTGATGTTTGTGACATTGTATTGCACTAGAAGGTGTAGAAGGAGTAGAAGTTTTTGTGTTGAAAGTTTACCTCCATTTTTGGCCTCCCAATTACCTTTGCCCTTATCATCTTGTGCTTTAGGTGTAGTTTTCTCCTCATGTGTTGTCCATGGCCTCCTTGGAGCTGTAGTATATTGATTTTTCCATGAGCTAGCTTGTTTCTTCCTTTTAATATGTTTTTCTACTTTTACAGCCAACTCTACTAACTCATCTAAGTTTACATATTGTTGCAATTTTACTGCATCAGCTATTTCTCCATTTAACCCATTACAAAACCTAGCCATAGTAGCTTCCTCTTCCTTATTACAATTTGCTTGGATCATAGCCATATCCATAGCCTTAAAATAATCATCCACAAACTTAGAACCTTGCCTAAGAGTTTGAAGGTGTTGTTGCAGATCTCTTTGGAAGTGTGATAGCATAAAATGCTTCCTCATAACCCTCTTTATCTCATCCATGTCGCAATGGGCGGTTCTCCATTGTCTGGTCTGTCTCTGCTAAATTTCTTCCACCAACTGGCAGCATAGTTAGAAAATTCAATCACAACAAGTTTAACCTTCTTACCTTCAGCATAGTTATGACAGTCAAAGACGGCATCCACCTTTCTCTCCCAATCAAGGTACAAATCTGGATCTCTTGTTCCCTTGAAAGCAGGGATCTTCACCTTAATGCTACTAAGATTGTCATCCTCAGCCCTAACTCGTGGTGCCCTTCGTCCGTTCCTCCTTTAATAAGCTTCCTCAAATTCGTCCTTATCGTCTCCAAATTATCCTCACCTTATTAGAATTGAGGACCTCGAACAACTTGTCTCCTAACCTGAGGAATTAGATGCTATTGGATTCTCCTCACATCGGCTATGTTCACCGGATTAAGTGGCTTTTGGGCGACCTCTAATGCTTTAAGTCGGGCGGTAATCATTCTGAGCATCTCGACTAAGTTGTTGTCGTTTTGAGTGCCTGTTTCACTCCCCTTTCCTGTTTGAGACATCTCGAAAAAAATACTAAAGAAACAAATATCTCTCAATGTGGATTTTCCCCTCGATTGATCTCACCTTCTCTTGCCTTTATCCACTCAAATTACTACCTTTAGCTGGTCCCTTTAGGATTTATATATAAACCCTACCAGTAACAATCTTTTAGAAGTAAGATGTAGAAAAAAATTACCAACTCTCGGACGGATTGGGTATGGTGAGACAAGAAAAAGACCAATTTGTATGAAAAGAAAAATCCCAAATTTCCCCTCTTCTTGATTTTACTTCTTGATGTTGGAAAAATAAGAAACACAATGAATATGGAGTTTCTTAATTTGCATGATTATTGTTTTTGCTGCAATTTAACTTTACTATTTACGCTACTAAAAAGAGAGTATTTTCATTTTTTTTTGGTTTTTTTGCTACGAAATTCCCAAGATTATCAAGAACGGAACCTTGATGGAACCGCTCTGATACTACTTGATAAGAATCTGGTTACTTGAATAAAAAAATAAGAAAATAATGCGGAAGCGAAAATACAAAGATTAAAGACGGAATCTAAAGATATGAGAAATTCTAGAATAAAATCCCCAAAATTTCAAGATTAAGTGATAAGAACCCTAATTGATCTTAGTATTCAAAATTAGAGGATTAAAATAATTACGATACTAATAGAGTCAATTCAAGAACTTATATCAAAAGGTGATCTAGACCCCTATTTCGAAGAAATTAGAGACTATTAGTACTATAAGACTAATTACCTTATTTAATTTACGAATGAGAACCAAAGATATCTAGTACGAATTAATGTTACCTCTCAAAAGAATCGTTCTTATAGGTTGCAAGATAAATTCAAAGTAGCCTCATGCAACAGTGTAAAAAAGAGAAACTCTCAAATAATAATAATGTTGTATAATGTAAATAACAAAATTCACCCCTATATATAAGGGAAACTTATCTCAAATATCATGGGATTAAAATCTACTTTTATGGAAATAATTAAATACTAAAATCTAACTAGATTTAAACTAGGAACTAGGAAACATGTAAAACAATTGACAAACTTCTTCCCTAATAGAACATGGAAAAGGTTGCCTAAAAGTCACTTTGTATGTGACTTTCTCCACCCAATTTGGGTTGGATTTAAGTTCATTTTTTGGCAGAAATTTCAGCCCCATGTGGGCTTGAATTTAAGCTCTTTTGGGCTCCATGTGGGCCCCAATATCCCTCCTCTTGAGCTTGGACTTGAATCATGAAATATGTATAGTATTTAGCCCATTCTTCTCCATAATTCTTGGACTCGTTCTTGGGCTTTTCTTCCACGATCAGCATCTTCGTGATTTCCAATTGAAGCCTAGCAACCTTGACTTGCATCTCCTTAGCTTGTGACCTTGACGATTCTATAGTTCCATCCTTGCACATGGAGCTATCAGGTTACTTCCTCCGTTTCAATTTGTTTGTTCACTTTCCGTTTAGTCCGTTTCAAGAAGAATGTCTCTTTCCTTTTTTGACAACTCTTTAATTCCAACTTTCCACGTGACATGTTTATGACCACATGATTAAAGAATATTTTGGTACATTCTACATATCTTTAGTTTAAGACCACAAGATTTAAAAGTCTTCTTTATTTTGTTAAATTCTGTTATAAGTCAAAATCAAACAAACAAATTGAAATGGAGGGAGTAGTCTATAATCAAATAAGGAAAGAGTCATACAGAAATAAAAAAATACAACAAGAATGAAAACCAAAACAGAAAAAACTATCATCTACAAAATCAGCTAAACAACTTCTGGGAAGAACTACTATTAATATTATTAGGCTGTAACTGTAATCCTTTGGCCAAGATCATGTTGAAAGCACCTCAAGCTCTCACCTGGGTCGCGCATGCTATGATCTTTAGCCTACTTAACTGTCTCTCCAGGATTACAGATCAATCAGTATCAAATCTTAGTATATTCTTCCAGTAAACTGCTTCAGGTGATCTTATCCTTTGATGTCACAGGTTCAAGAAATAATAATTATCATTTGTTCCTGCTGGTTTCATTTGAGTTGGTAGCCAAAATTGCATAAGTTGCACCATGTCTTGATAGTCTTCCAATAGGTTGAGCTATTGCTAATACCACACATTGGAAGTCTGTCAATATTTAGTTATCACTTACACAATTTGCTTCTGGTGTTGCTAGTGTTGTGATCTGTAACTAATCAAGAGCTCTTCTTTTGCTGGTTCATCTGATCCTTAAGTTGGGAATGACTGCTTTCTCCAGCTTACAGTCTTCCTTCATGCACTTGGTAGTTCAGAGAAATTGTTAAAGATAACTTCACCTGCAAAATCAAAACTTATGTTAGTTTAAAAATCTGTCAATGTGTTGGCCTCTCCGTGCACATGTTGTATAATGACATTGAATTTGTCCTTGATCTTTTTAATCTTATCCACCTCTATTGCAATACTCCAGTGAGGTTTCCATGTCCCTTCTACAACCTCCTTCATCATCATTGGATATGTTTCCATAATCAATGGATGCAGATCCTTTTCCACACAAAAACTCAGTCCTTTCATCGTGGCTCTTGCTTCATCATCTACATTTGTTGTGTCATTAATAACCTGTGCTTTGGCCAAAACATGTGGTATTTAAAATTAAGCTTGATAGCTAAAATGTTTGAAGTTATATAAGGCTGAAATTCATGCCATATAGCTTAAATTCAGTCATTTTTGTCTAAACTTCAGCCATATGTGACTGAATTCAGTAATTTTTGCCTGAAGTTCAAGCAGTTTTTCCTCAAGTTCATGCACATAGAATTGAAGTTCCTAAAATGACCGAACTTCAGTCATATGTAACTCCATACACCGCATATCTACAGTTATTTATGAAGTTGATAGACATGCCAATTTTTTTAAAAAGTGGGTACACGTTAAATAGCAATATCCCAATAAAGAACGTGTGAAATTTTTACTGTCATTATAGGATTTATGGAGAGTTCTCTTTAATTAAGAGAGATTTGCAGCACAAATGCACATTAGCCATATAATTTACAAAATTTAGTCCAATTCTTTATTGTTTATTCGAGTTTGGCTCATTTGGTACATAAATTGTAAATTTTCACCCGATTCTCAAACAAACCCTCACCTTAATAACGCCCCTAATAACTTCTTCTCCTTCTACCAGTTCCAAAAAATTCACTCTTTCTTCCATCTACATTGTTCTCTGTATATATCAGAAGCAATCTGATCGACGCCTAGAAATATATATTTTAGTTATCTTTTGTCTCATATTTATTTTATGATCCGTGGCAGACATATTCTTCTGTAGTGTAGTCCGTCCACGAACTCATTTGCCTATCCGAACTCCAAAGCAGAATTGAGGTTTAGGGTAAAAACACCTTCAATTATCCCGAGGATTCCCTGAACTCATATTTTTGCTATCCAGAGCTGAATTGAGTTCAATTCTCCAGTGTTACACCCCCTTCAAGTTATTTCGAGGCTTCTATTCAAGCTGTCACTGAAAAATAGTGGTATAGTGTTCTGGAACAGCCACCCGAATAGCCAACAGCTTTCAGAAAAGTGGTTCATCCAAACAAAAGAGCATTTAATAAAAACGAAACGAGTTTGTGTAGGAGAAAACAGCAACAGCATCAGTTATATCAGTAAAATTCCCTTCTCATATGGGAATTCCTTCCTGTGAAAGCAGAATGTCATTACATAGTTTATAAGAAATCCAAATGTTAGATCCACACAATAGCTGGTGATCAGTAGAGCAGTTAGGCAACAGCTGGAGCTCTAAAGAGAGTAATGAGATGATGTATGCCTCTTCACTAGAAAAGTTTTCTATATTCATCTGCCTCTTCAGCCATCTCCTCAATGCCTCTGTCTTTCCTTTCCTTGTCCAAATCAAGTGACTGCTTCATCTCCTTCTCCTTCACGTCCAGCTGCATGAACGCAAAAGATTAATAAAATTTGTGTTTCAAATCTAGCCAACTAAGTATGAGTAATCAGTAGCGGATATTTGAATCTTACAGCATCATAAATCTCATCATTCTTTTCAAAATCACCACTTTTGCGCGGGATGATGTGAATATGAACATGAGGAACTGTTTGTCCCGCCTGGGGTCCATCCTGAGATATTAACAGAAGCAAAGAACTTACGACCAGCTTTCCAAGCAGAGAAATAGGCCAAAAAAACAAAAACAAATGATAACAAAATAAGTAAAATTCCAACATAGTGAAAACTTGGATATCCATTTTATTTCTACATTGATGAGAACACAATATCAAATTCTGCATTTACTATCTTTTCGAAAATTTGAGTATATCAGGTTCTGTAGTCCTTTTTGCAGACATACAGCTATATTATGGTTAAGGATAACAACAGATCTATAAGAACAGAGCCTACTTACTTGGATCGCAAATGTCAGAGAAGATGCCTTGTGGTATGACTCAAGTTGCTTGCCAACTTTTTGTGCTGTAAGCCACAAGTCACTAGTCTCATCAGCAGTAAGCTCAGCAAAGCGCTGTACTTCACGTCTTGGGCAGACAAGCACATGTATATTTGGTTAAGGAGACCACTTATTAAGTTTTGAGACAACTGAGGATCCAACCATATTAGCAAAAAGTTTACAAGAAGGACACCTCATGCCATCCCTAGTGCCCTAGGTCAATGGAAAAGAAGAGCAGCGAACTTTTTAAGAAACTAATATGATGTAGATTATTCTGTGTGCAAAAGCCAATAAAGCACAAAACAGAACCTATTACATTGGTGGGAGAAAATTAAAGTTACAGATATTTCAAAAGAGTGGAACTAGAATCATTTCCAACAGAAAACAATTCGTTCTTAAATGTATATTCATAATTCAAGAAATATGAACCTCATACGACAGTCTTTGAAAGTTTATTAATTGCATAGGAAGGACGAGTCTATGAAAGGAATCATACAGGCTACAACACTCCCTTAGGGAACAGCCAATAAAATTGGAACTATACAGAGGAACATGCTGGCTACAGAAAATAACACTATCTTTATCTGGTTACAAACTTTCATGCTCCAGTACTGGGAGCCAACTCTTCTGTATTGCAGAGTTTACATAAATTAGTATTTATCAGACAACACATGTCCTTAAGAATTTACAAAGCAATCAAGTTTAATTCATATATCATAGCTAGCTTTTTGGATGTCTTTTCTGCATCTACGAGTAGGAAAGTAGCACAACTAAAAGGGAAGAGGTGTAAAGGAGTGAACCAAGTTAAGTGTAAATACAACTGCCAACAAACTTTGATCAAAGCTGGCGAGCCAAAGAGAGATGAAGATGTTATTTCAATCAATTTCTCAACATAAATCACGAGGATAGATTATATAATTGAGGACAGATTTTAGACTTGTTAGAGAACTTCTAATATATATATATATTTTTTTTTTGAAAATGGTAACAGTTAATCTATATATCCACAGGTATACTACATCCAAATGTGTAGTCCCCCTTCAAAAAGTTACATCTTACAGCTTGTTCCTTACATGATCTTCCTCTTACAGTAATTCCAAAACATCAAAAATATCTTCTGTTTGTACTAAAACTACCTGTTTACACCAAAAGTAAAAAAGACTTAGACAATTCATCTTGAACTTCTGTAGACAACATTGTTTGCTCTCAAAGCACCTCTGATTCCTTTCATTCCATACAGTCCACCATATGCATGATGGGACAATCCTCCATCTCTCCTCCTCCTTTGTTGCATTTCCATCCCTATTCCAACTGTTTAGAACTCCTTTAATGTTCCCAGGTTTTCACCCACTTGATCTTCCTCAGGCTTATGAACATCTTCCATAGTTGTTCTGTCCATTTGCAGTGTAAAAAGAGATGGTTGATTGTCTCATTTTGTTCCCCACATAAGAAACACCTTGAGCATAGATGGAAACCTCTTTTTTCCAAGTTGTCATTCTTTTGCCAAGAGCCAGTTGAAGCAGTTCACTTTGTATGGAACTTTTGTCCTCCAGATCATCTTCCAGGGCCAGGGCCAGTAACCCTCCTGCATAGTTGAGGTGTTCAGGTCCTTATAAGCTGAATTAACTAAGAAAATTCCTTTGCTGTCCTTCTGCCATTCTATTGAGTCTCTTTCTCCTGTCAAATTGTTGAAAGTGGCCATTGTATTATGAAATGCTGCTATCCTCTCTATCTCCCAATCATTCAAGTTTCTTCTCAGATTCAAGTTCCATCCCTGTCCAGTCCATATCTCAGCAACAGTGGCTTGTTGCAATTGACAAAGAACAAATAGATCAGGGTACAACTGTTTCAGGGTTGTACTATCAATCCACTTATCATTCCAAAATGAAACCTTTAACCCATTCCCAACCTTACATCTGATCCTTGCTAGCATAATAGGCCACAAGTTCCTGATTGCTCTCCAAACAGTGCAACTGTATGGTATAGTTACCATGTTTGTTGTCCAGTTATCTTCCATTCCATATTTAACAGTGATGACATCTTTCCAGAGCATGTTCTCTTCTGTAGCAAATTTCCATAACCATTTCATCATTAGGCTTTGGTTCTGGATCTTCATGTCTCTAATACCCACTCCTCCTACCTTCTTGCTAATTGTCAATTCTTTCCACTTGACTAGATGTATCTTTTTCTTGTCTTCGGTGCCTTGCCAGAAAAAGTTCCTTCTAAGCATGTCAATCCTTTTAATCACATTGACAGGTGTTGGAAAGATGGACATCATGTAAGATGGTAAAGCATCTAACACACTGTTGACCATAGTCAGTCTACCCCCAAGAGAAAGGTACTGACTTTTCCAGTTGGACAGTCTTTTCTCACATTTCTCTAAAACCCCATTCCATATCCCTTTGGATTTGCTTTTAGCTCCCAAAGGCATGCCCAAGTAAATGGTTGGGAGTTCCCCCACTCTGCCTCCAAGCTTCTCAGCTAACCTCTCCAATCCTGGCACCTCATTTATAGGATAGATGAAACTTTTCCCCCAATTGATGTGTAATCCGGAAACTGCTTCAAAGATGATGAAGATAACCCTTAGCATTAGCATACCATTTTCCTCTGCATCACAAAATACTAAGGTGTCATCTGCATACTGTAGATGTGTGATCTCTAAATTGTTTCCTTCTCCCACCTGGAATCCCTTTATCCATCCTCTCTCCTGTGCATGTTTAACATGTTGCTCATCCCTTCCATTGCAAGAATGAATAGGAAAGGGGATAAAGGGTCCCCCTGTCTCAATCCCCTTTGAGAAGGAAAGAAACCACAAGGAGTTCTATTGACCAAAACTGAGAATTTTACTGTGCTGATGCACTGTTTAATCCATCTAGTACCAAAGCCCATCTGCTCCAGCATCTTGATCAGGAAGCTCCAGTTCAAATGATCATAAGCTTTATGGATGTCAAGTTTGCATAGAATGCCTGGTTTTTTACTTCTCTGCCTGGAATCCACACATTCATTAGCTATAAGAATCGCATCCATAATCTATCTCCGTTTTATGAAAGCCATTTGCTATCTATCCACCAGTTTGTGGATAACCTTTTTCAGTCTCTCTGCCAGTAGCTTGGCAATGATTTTGTATACTCCACCTATTAAGCTAATAGGTCTGAAGTCATTGAGTTCTATTATTATTATTATTATTATTATTTATACATATTTTTAGCTTATTTTTCACTTCTATTTTATTTAGTATGATGATGATATGATATGAGCTTAAATGAAGAAATGGGGATTCATATAGCCAACCGTAACTTGTTTGGAACTGAGGCGTAATTGTTGTTGATATATTCATGGCAGAAACCTTAACTACTCTTGGTAGAATTAGGTCTACCAAAGTAAAAGATACTATGAATAATATGAGAGTTAGAAAAGTATGTGTTCCACATGGGTATCTCTGTAGACTAGTATGACAAACGAGGCTATTTAATGTTATACTAGTATCCCCGGACTCTGCTAACGCGGGATGCTTTGTGCACCGGGCTGCCCATTTACCAAAGTGTGGGAAGATTCAAATAAGTGGAAGACTAGTACTTTTTTCCAACATATACAAAACAAAGAGTTGCGAACTAATGTGGTATTAGGTGTATGGTTCCTATCATGAAGCATTGGAAAAGAGTGATAGATCATAGATTTAGGGAAAATACAAAGATGATGAAGAACCAATTTGCATTTACGCATGGTAGATTAATAACAAAGTTCAGAGTTTTGCAAAAAGGATTGAACGAAATTTATAAAGATCGGAAAAAGGATCTCCACAAGATATTCATTAAACTAGAGATGGAGAAAGCATCTGATACGGTGTGAAGAAAAGACCTTAAGTTGGCGCTTGAGAAGAAAGAAATTCATATCAAATGCACAAAACTCAAAAAGGATATACAAAAGAGTGTGCAAAAGTGATGGAACAGTGAGAAGAGAGACAAAAGAATTTCTCTCAAGGGGTGGATTTATACCAGGGGTCCGCATTGAGCTCGTACTTGTTTACCTAGTTATAAATGAACTAATCAATAGCATATAGGATGAGGTTACAATTACATGGTGCATGCTCTTTACAACGATATTGTGCTAATTGACGAAACTAGAGAAATAGTTGACCAAAAGTTGGAGATATGGAGAAGTATTCTAGAAAGTAAGAGTTCTAGAATAAGTAAAAGTAAGACCACATTATTGACTAGGTGAAGTTAATTTTTTCATTACAATTTCAAAAAAGAAGAATGTAGGTGAAGTGAGATTAGACGGGATTATAGTATCTAAGTGAAGACAATTCAAATATTTAGGCTAATCTTTCATGATAATAGCCAGATAGATTAAATGTAACACTTTTTTTTTAATCAAGTAAGATTAAATGTGAGACATGAAATTAGAAAATGATATCTGAAAGAAAAGAGAGGAGTGCTATGGAATCACTTAGAGACAGGAAGATGCACAATAAGATGAAAGGTAACTACTATAGAATGGTCGTAAATGTAGAAATGCTGCATTTGAATGAATCTTGGGCCCTAAAGCTCAACACATCCACAAGACGTGGATATTAAGATCGACATGCAATATACAACATTCGGCAAGATTAGAAAATGACCACATAAGACAGAGAGTGTAAGAAGCACATATTAAAGATGAAATAAGAGGTCACTTGAGATAGTTTAGCTATGATCTTCTTCTTCACAGACCTTATATGCATCGGTCTATATGTACAACAATATAATGACTGAAGCTGTTTTAGAACAAACGAGGTAGACCTCAAATCACATAGAGGAAAACTGTCTAAGAAAATCCAAACCTCTATGAATCAGTGTATTATAAGAACAAAGCAGAACGGAAGCAAAAACTGCTTGATTGTTCTTGTTACATTTACATTGGGATTGGTATTTTTCATGGGTCACTTTATTATGGTTGTGATTTGTAGTTCCGAGCAAGGATAACTGTGAGATTTAGAAAATATTCAACTTTTTTATTTTAAGAAAAGAGGACCTTAATTTGAAAAACAAACAAAAAAAAAACACTTTGATTTTCCTTAAAACACATATTATGTATGTACTTAGTATGGAATAAAATGCACCTAAACAGAATGGACTCGATAATAAGGATTCAATTAAGCATAGTTGATGGACTAACTAACTGATTGAGAAGAGTGCTGGACTTTCTAAACTGATATCAGAGGCATATTTTATTTTATTTGCACATATACATCCAAATACATATGTGTCTTGCATTAAAAGAAATATTTTAGCATAGAGTGGCTGGACAGAATCATACTAAAAGTAAATTGAGGAGATGAAGAATCACCACATTCTAGCATCCTCAATATCATCACAATGACTATATTCACATAATATTTAATGGATCTGCAAAAACCGTTCAATTACAGAGTGGACAAGGATATGACCTGCATGACAAGAAAAGGGAGTCAATAGATCGTATTCATGCGAGAACTGAAAAGGGAAAATGATGACACTATAAAGGTTTTTTCCAGATACATGAGAAATACGAATAAATATCACAAAGTACAAGGGACTATCATAAGGATATACAAAGAACAGAAGAATGAATTGAAATATGAAGTAGCAGAAGGGAAGCACTGAGCATAGAATGAGAATCTGTTCAAGGTGCTTGTCTTGTTCGGAGAAGATTTTTGTATAAAAATGGCAGAATCAACATAATTTCTATTGATTCCACATCCTAAGAAGTTTTGGTTCTGACGAATTACCAGACTATGACAGTAGAAGTGGTGCAAGCGAGACCTTAGTCTAGACTAGCAGCTAATATATAACCATTGGATCAAGCACTAAAAATTGTCTTATGTCCAAAGTCATGACAGAGTTCATTTTCCTACTATGATGTTGGTTATTTGCTTTCAGTTAAAAAAAAAAAAAAAAAGTGGTCCAGCAGCTAGTATTCATGCTTGAAGTATGTGGCATTGCATGTGTCTGGGGATGGAATAGCAAAAACCAATAAACATGCAGTCACTGTGCTATCACTTTGCTAATTATGTAGTCCAACTTTCATCATCATCAGGCATAATCATGAATATTATTCTCGTGTCTTTTTCCCTTCAATTTTCCAACCATCCAAATTATTGGTGCTAATTGTTATGTGTTGTTGAGTACACCTTCTGAAGGCATCACTCCTTCAATGTATAAAGCCTCCTAGCCTCATATAGTTTTAGCATCATGTTAATTGAAAACTATGTCTCCTATCACAACTAAAGCACCACTAAAGATTAGGGAAAACCAATAAAATTTCTGAATACCCGTTTGGTATTACAGCTCAAAAGATGATATTTTGGAATCCTACCAAGAAATGATGCAACCCCTAGTCATGAAATCCTCGGCAAAAAATAACAGGTAAAACTTGGCTTATTACTGTAGTAATTAAGAAGGGGGGAGATCCCAGATAACAAACTAAGAAAAATAGGAGAGTAGAGAAAGAAAGGCAGGTGAGAAATACCAGGAAGAAGAGGGCGGAGGTTGACCAAGGCATAAGACAAATGAGTAGAGTAGAACACTTCTTTATTGTCAATCTTGTATGGTCCAAACATATAAAAATTATCCCCCTCCATCTGTTTGTTTCACCAATAAATATGAATGAATGAACATGGGAAAACAACAACAAGAAGTAACCCAAAAATGAATGAAAGAGACGTGCCTTGGACTGCGAATGAGTGATTGAACCGGAGAATCGCGCTAAGAAATGATAACCGGGTTTGGCCTTGCTGTGAAAATTAGACAAGGGTGTCAAGTTACGCGACCAAACAAAACACACTTGCTTTAACATTTCTAGGTTTCTATTTGGAGCGGGTACCACTGTCCCCCATCAATGGATGGATACTTCAATTTTAAGCAAAATTAAAGAAAAAAACAAAAAACAAATTTACATAGTGAGATTTGACCACACTAATTCAATAAAAACTTACTCATATTGAGTGTGTACAACAAATATTATTAATTTACTAATAAGTGTCACAATTTAATTCATATAAGTCGTAAGGGCACCTGTATCCCAACCCGATAGGCAAATCATATTCAACCATTAACCAATTCTATTATTAAATGATAAAGATTTAAGCATTTGAAATACTCATAAATTATAAATAAATGTTGTAAGTCAAGTACGACAAAATACATAAAAATCTTCGATGATGATATGAGACAAGAACATCTAAACAGAATACAATACATGGCCTCAAAGTGAATACACAATCTGAATGTAAATAAGATACTCCCTCTGTTTCAATTTATGTGAACTTATTTCCTTTTTAGTCCGTATCAAAATGAATGATCTCTTTCCTAATTTGAAAACAAATTCACTTTATGAAGTGATTTACAGCCACACAAATATTCAAGATTATTTTGAACCACAAGTTTCAAAAGTCTTCACTCTTTCTTAAATGTCGTGCCCAGTCAAATGGGTTCACATAAATTGAAACGGAGGGAGTAGTTAATAAGTTAGAAAGGAGTTCGCGGTGCTGCAAACAAGCCACAAGACAGTTGTTACACCTTAGAAAATTTCACGTTACAGGCTGCAGACGGCTTAATGTGAGCTCAAGGAGGAGCAAATATTACAAGTATAAATGATAGAATTCTACTGTATTAGCATGAGGATAGCATGAGTATGACATTTGGAATTCGTACAATATGATTGGAATGATACGTTAAAAGATATATAGCCCTCGTAACCGTAAGATGAGGTGGGGCCCACATGTCGGGATTTTATAAAAGGCATATGACAATTTATATGAATAGTATATGGGAAGTTGAGCAACTCTTAAGAAGGACACTTAAGCTAAATATGAGCATAAGCACTCCAAAAGGATGATTTAAGGATACGTTTTCGGGTGATCTAGCTTTACGAGGCCAACACGCCATTATAAGTTTAGAATTTGGGAAAACAGAAAAAATGAAAGTTATAGATAATTGAAAGATAAAGTGTAGTACGAGTTGTCGTCATCGTTTTAAGCTAAAAGTTGAACTTGGGGGATGTTGGTTTCGTGGTGGCTGCTCATATAAGGTATGTTTAAGATGTTCTTACCATGATCATCGATAGATTTGACGGGTTAGAATAGAGAAAATGACGTTGAAAGTTCGGTTATAATTTTTGGATATCAAATGACTTGGGGGCTGTTTTGGTAATGATTAAATGGATAGAATTAGTTGGATATTGATATAAAATGATTGTTGATATTGTTGTTGATGTTATTGATAAGTTGTTGTTCTTGAATTTGGGAGAATAAAGTGTATGAAGATATCGTATACAAAGCGTATACTGGGCTATTTTAGTGTATATCTTTGGGAGTTGATGCTTTGAGTTTAAAGAGGCTTATATGAGATGGTTGTTGTTGTTGTTGTTGTTGATTGCTAATTGTGTTGTTAAATTGAATTGGAATTAGAGTGAAACGAAGATTACAGGGAAAATGCTGCCCGAATTTACGGAAGTTAATTACGAGCTTAGAGAAGTATATGAACCTTTTTCAAGTTGTCTACAGTTTCCTTTACCTTGATTGTGGATTGACCAGTGTTTGGAAGCATAAGTTAAGCTAATCACGTAAGTGTCACGCCCTGAACCATAGCCTGGGCGTAACACGGCACTCGGTGCCTGATTGCATGTGACCGAGCGAACCACATGGCTTGCTGAATCATCACGAGGCATACATGAGCGGAAATAACGTGAAGTGCATGATGAGCTTTTACAAAACATAGTAAGTCATAATATTAAACATAAGCACTTGGTTAAGTCATGAATGCGGATACTATCATAAATGAGCCAAACCGGCTAACCAACTCTGGAAGTCTAACATGACACTTGTCCTGTCTATGAAACCTCTAACATGAGTCTGAAACACGTAACATACTTGCTAGGACAAGGCCCCCAGCATACCTTTATATGCAAAACTAAATAAATAAAGACAATGTCTAAACCCCGAATGAGATGGGGCTCACCAATAAGCTAGTACGTGAAAATCCTACTGAGCAGATGTGGCGTCCTGTAAATCCGTACTTGCATCGTGAAATGCAGGCCCCCGGGCAATAAAAGGGGACGTCCGCACATTGAATGTACTGGTATGTAAAGCAACTGAAAGAAATGACATTGACATGGAATAACATGATAAGAACTGAAACTGAAAACCTGGACATGAACATGAGCATAAGCATGGATACATATATATATATATATATATATATATATATATATATATATATATAACATAAGTAAAACATGATAAGTAGGGAGAGCATTTCATTAACCGACAACATGATATCACCACACGGATACGTGGAGTCTGGTACCTCACCGGACTAGCAGAGCCCTCATACCTTACCAGGGTATAAGGTGGTAACGTGCCTGATGGATCTATTCAGTGTAAAATAAAGGAATCGTCCTAACTGGGCGGAGCGATCCTTGTCCTACGGTGGCTACGTAGTTTCAGGCTATCTGAACCTTCTCGGTAACTTGTGCAACTCCCAAAAATATGAACATGATATAGTTGGCTAAGAAGCCCATGATTTTCGTGAATTAACTTGTAAATGACTTATAATCATGATTTCACGAAATAACTTGTAAACGTGGTTTCATGAAATAACTTGTATTTAGCATGTATGTATCTTGAATCATGGCATGAAGGTAATTATATAATACAATTGCATGAAAACTTGTAGACATGTAGGATATTCATGAAATAAGCATTTTTAGTTAAAAACATGCATGCAAGAACCCATGGAATACAAGATATGGGCTTTCATGGATTACGGACAGGTTCTCAATAATCATAATGAAATATCAAGAACACAATGAAGAATTTATAACAGTTTAATACATAGTATAAGGTAGGGCATGGACCTAGGGTTGTCATGAACGTGGTTAAAAACCCTAGTTTTCGTAAAGCTTCATACTTTATGGAAGAAGAAGCGTGGGGAAGAACAATGATGTTCCTACACGTAGATAGCAAATCTACATACCTGGTAATGCTCCAAACTTGAATTAAAGACTTTAACTTTGAAGAAGATTTCCAAAATCTTGAATCTTAAACCTTGAGATGGGTTTTCTTGAAAACCCTAGGTTAGGAATGATGATTCTTGTTTAGATTACAAGGATATATATTAGAATTGACTTGGAATGATTAGAATAGGCTTACCTTAGTTTTCTTGATGATGGGAGAGAATAGAAGGTCATTCTAGGGCTGGGGGGTGTGAGGAATGAAGTGAAAAAGCCTTAAAACGAAGTTTTAAAATTGCTGTCGGACCCATTTTACGGCCCATAAAAGTTTTACGGACCGTATATCCCACCGTAAATCAATTACAGTGATTTGGGCTTTCTGGGCCAATTTTACGGCCTAAATATACAGCCCGTATAATTTTCACGGCTCGTAGATTCCGCCGTAAATCGGCAGAACACTGTTTTAGTAAAGCGGGCATAACGTTTTGTACAGATATCTGTTTGACCTGCATAATATACCGTTGAAAATGTATTTCAAAGATCTACAACTTTCAAGAAAGAAATTTCCCCAAATTCCTTACATATTGTCCATATACTCATTTTGATTGAGACATGGTGCAAACTCACTTGAAAACACGCTCCGTAGGGTAGCTTCCGACTTTCCTTTGCTCAAGGACTCTTCTCATGTCTTGATTGGGTTTCAAACACCATTTATACACTACTCAAATTGGGTTCATTATACCCCCGTCTTATGAGTCAAATCTTAGCCCGAATGCACGAGGTGTTACAGTAAGCGACAAGGTATGTGAGGCAAAAATTTCTTCCTTTGGCATGATTCTTCTTGTTTTCATTCTATATGTACTCCATATGATTCCATTCTTAGACGAGTAAGGTCTAAATGTTTCTTGTGATGGCTTATTGATATTGTACTTCTATTATGTTCCGAAGGGAACACCCATAAGGTGCCAAGTTGAGTTGTGTATATGGTTTTACTAATTATTTCGAGGAAATGAGTTTTATACTAAAGGAAACATAAAGTTTGATTTTCAAAACCACTTCGAAGGGGGTGCGAGATTTTACTACTTCATTTCATTTACGATTTATGTTTACATTCCATAGCATCATCCCTTTGTATTGATATTGTTATATCCCGTATTTTTGGACTAGAAAATTTAATCGTCCAATATGAGCAAAATTACCCGAGCCCGGAGAATTCGATCATATTCAAGGATGAAGATCAAGAGCTCGGTGTACAAAGAGTTTGAGGTCCCGAAATAATTTAAGACTTAACAAGTGTGATCACGGTGATTGAGAATAATATTTTATGTATATCAAGAGGGACTATGGACTAGCGCTATGCCACATAATCTTGATAATGAGTATATGAAGAGTGTTAAAAATAATTTATTACTTAAGTGAATCGTAGTCAAGGAATTAACTATGTGTGTAATTGGTTTAACCAGGGATTGTAGTGGAAGACAAAAAAAAAAATTAAAATTAATTGGGATCATTGGATAACTATTAGGTGGATATGGTCCACGTGTATAAACAATAAATTGGCAGCAAATATTTTAGATGTAGGACATTGGGTATTGTAGCAAAAGTTAGTGATAAGTACTAAGAAAAGTTTGGCCACGAAGGAACACGTGTCTTGCAAGACCCTTTTAAGCTCTTATTACTTCACTTTATTTGTTATTTTACATAAGAGAATGAAAGCAGCAACACAATTTTATCATTGTGAGCACTAACGTTTGCTTCATTTTGACGGAGATGAACAACAATTTTTCTCTTCAACCAAAAAATACTAGATTTCAGTATTGGGGAAAATACAAATAATTACAAAGAGGTTATATAAATGTTGGTTTCCTCCGGATTCTAGCAAATTTGGGTTTTCTTCAAAGTAAAGTAAAGTGGAAGAAGATCATTTTTTTGGTATATAAGGTAAGAATTATCCTCTTCTAGGTATATTTAAATTCATTAAAGTCATAGCTAAATCATGAGATGGGAAATACGAATATTTTACCGTAAATTGTATTTGATGTTGTTGTTGGCCCATGGGCTGTTTGTTGGACTGTTTTGTGGGTTATGTAAACATAGTTATGGACGGAAATTATGTTATATGACATGATTATGATAACACACATATGAAGTGTTCTTAAAATGATCATTATTTAAGTGAATTGAGATAAAAAAAAATAATTGAGGTTGTTGGGTAATTAATACGTGGACATGCCCATGTATTTTATGGATAAGTGGCAGCAAGTTAATCTTTTTGCATGACATAAAATGATAATGTTGTTGTGTCATATTTAAGAGATGTGTATTAAAATGAATTAATACCTAGTTACACGTGTAAAGTGGAGGGAGTGTATCTAAAGGTTTTGCTTTAATTTGCTGGACGTTTTTGGTATATAAAAATTGGAAGTGAACATGTTGCCTTGTATTCTTAGACCTCCTTACTTCAGATTTTTAACCAAAAAAAAGTGTGCAGCAACTTCCATTTTGATCTTCTCTACTTTAGCAAAAAATTGTCTTAAGACAAAGTAGCAACAATGTTTCTTTCCAGTATAGTAGCAACATTTTTCTATTTTAAGAGAACCAACTTTTACTTCGTGATGAAGCAAAGTCACGGGAAGTTTGACAGAGACCAGCAAAGGTACAATCTGTCATCTAAAATCTTTTATGAGCTCAAATCAGCGTCCAAGGTATGTCTTTGATGAGAACTTACGAATTGACGATCAGAAGCCGGATATGCATTATTATTGTTTGTTGGACTATTTTGGAGTACGGTGTATGGTATTCTATGGATTGAATTGGTAAATTTGATATGATTGTAGTTCTCGTGATGTATCAAGCGTAGAAATCATGTAAATGTGTTACGGATATATTGGACTTGTTATTGTAATTAGGAAAGCAGATGGGGATTTGTTGTTTCCTAAGTTAATGAGCTTGTAGCTTGTTATTGTTCACTGAGATTGTTGGATGCCTCATAGATGTTAATATGTCTAAATGTAAGCTTGGGAAGGTAAAGGAAAATAGAGGTGATGCTATTCAAGGTTGGTTAAAATGTGTTTAACGTCCATAAGCTGTCGATAAGAGCTATCGTGACGTTAGTATCATGTTCGTTGCTGCTGTAGATTCCACTTGGAGGGAGACTCAGCTCGTGAGCCTATGAAAAGAGTTGGTATAAGGTATGTAAAGCCTACCTTTCTTTCTTTTGGCATGTCCTAGTCGTAATAGGCTATGATACGCGTCTTGGGGAAAACTCCATCCTTAGAAATCCGAGCATAGTTTTGATCCTTATTCGATTCAATGCAAGTGAGTTGTGAACTCTATGCTTTGATGAAAAATAACTTAAACACTTTTATTTTTAAAAGAGCTTTGTGCCATAAAACGTCCGTAACTTTTACAAATAGAATCGGATTACCTTGAAAGGTTCGTGGCCGGCTCCATAAGGCCTAATGTCCGTAATTTACGTACGCCACCTCGACTTGACCCGAGGTGGGCCCACAATTTCCGAAACCTTCTTGTATTGTTCTATTTGACCTATTTTCGTACTATGATTAAAAGAAAACTTTTGGTTATTGTTCCGACTACTAAACGATAGTTGTTTTAACTATTCCCAGATTTTTCTGATTTGTTCCGTTTGACTTATTTTGAAGTGGAATTCAAAGGAAACTCTTGGCTACTTTTCTAACTACTATACGACAGTTGTTTTGAAGTATTTCGTAAGTCCCACAACGTATTTTGAAACATGAAAACGATTTCAGGAAACTTATTTTGACATAAACCATTGCGACATTCGTAAGGCATACGCTATGATTACCGTTTAGTTTCTTGATATGGTTTGTCATCTGAATTATGCTATTGAGTCTCCGTAAATGTGTTATATTTTATATTGCATTAGTTTCTCACTACTCCATTCGTGGATGCCTCAATGTTTCCTTCACTGAGCCCGGGCCAGGATATGTTATCACGCGTATTCCACTGCATTGTTCGCCGCGCCTCGATGTGAGGGGGCAGGTATACATGTACATGGGTTGTGGAGTATGCTGTGCCATGTACACATATTCTGATATATGATGATATGATATGATATGGCCATCTGATGTGTTTGACATGTGCATATTCTGATATGATATGTTACGGAGTTATTCCCTACTCTGGAGTTATGCTGTGTTGTGGCGCCAGTGTCGGGGTGGCGACCACGTTCTGTTCACCGAGTCCCTTGGTGGGGGCCGGATATGATATGGCATATGTTTTTGCATACACTCTTTATGTTCTGGAAATATGCATTTTGCTATTCTGGATATTCCGTTCATTTTCTGTACCTTCTGCTTCGATTATGACTTTGTTTACTACGTTCCGTGCTTTACATATTCAGTACATTTTCCGTACTGACCCCCTTTCTTCGGGGGCTGCGTTTCATGCCACGCAGGTACAGACGATCGATTTGCTGATCCGCCCGCTTAGGATCCTATTCCGCTGTCTTGGAGTGCTCTTTTGTCCGGAGCCTATATTTTGGTACAGTCCTTTGCTATTGTATATATGTACGCTATTCAGGGGCATGACGGGGCCCTGTCCCGTCTTATGATTCTGTTATGATCTGTAGAGGTCTGTAGACATACATGTGGGTTCTGTATATGTTTTGGGTGATATGATCTGTGATAGCCTCATCGGCTTCCACGTGCTATATTTGTTCACCTGTGATAGTTAGTGACGCCATTTGACCTCTATATTTATATATATATTCTGCTAATATAATGGTTTGGGTTATTGGGTACGTTTGGGTGTCCAGCACGGACACTAGTCGCGGCCTACGGGGTTGGGTCGTGACAGATATGATCATTTATTCTTTGGGTAGGGCAATAAGATGAAATTGAGAAAAATATAAGTAGTAAGAATTTCATTACAAATCTACCCTCAAACCTGGAAGTATGTCCTCCTAAGTCTAGTGAGATACAAATTTGATAACTTCTATGAAAGAAAGGCTAAGGCTAATAACTGGATTGTGATGAATTGATTAGTGACTTATGATATGAATTGAAATTGATATTTGTGGATTGAGTTTGTGTTGGCATGATTGTGATATTAAGCTGGAAGCAGCTGCCCGAAGGGGCTATCATTATTATGCCGGAAGCGGCCGTCCGAAAGGACTATTGTGATACTAGCCGGAAGCCGCTGTTTGAAGGGACCATTCTGTTAACATGTCAGAAGCGGCATGTGTGTTGGATTGCATTATTTACTTAAAGCTTGTTTTGAGACTTCGTGTACCCATTTATGTTTCTTCTAGCGAAGGCCGCAGGTATTGAGTTAGATTGTGATTTCTTCTCTCCTAAGTCAAATTATGATTATGACTTGTCACCACCTTACATACTCAGTACATTGTCCGTACTGACGTGCTTTTTCCTAGGGACGCTGCGTTCATGCCCGCAACCCCGGATTGTTTGGCAGGTTAAGTGTATAGCTAGGATGCGTGGACTAGCTGAGATTGGCAAGTTCCACCTCATTCTGGAGCTGTGCTGAGTCATGTATAGATATATGATCATGGGTATGTCAGGGGCCCTATCCTCACTCATAATGTTCAGTTTACTTCTTAGAGGCTTCTGCAGACAGTGTCATGTGGTATGTTTGTCGAGATGTCGACAAAGTGATGTCAGTTGAATCATTTGTGGATTTTAATAGAGTATGTATTTTAGATGATTTCAATTGGTTTAAAGTACTTATTTGATTGAAATTTTTCATAATCGTTATAAAGATAATGATTTCTATTTGGAAAAGTTTTATGTTTTTAAAAGTGTTTGAAATGACAGGTTTTGATAAAGCGAATGTCTAAGGGTTCGGGTGTGACAATAGCTATATCTCGAAGCCTGAAAGCACTAACTCCACTGCCTCGGTCTCCGAAGCATGCATCACTTTGAAAATCCGGTGGAGCTGATCAATAAAATTCTGCGGGTCTTCATCCCACCTGGCTCCTGTGTACTCTAGAGGCTTTAATGCCAGAAGCTCTCGAACTACCGGGCCCCTCAGAAGACCCTGCACCAGCCGGTACTCTCGATTGTTTCTGGGTAGCCACTATCTGCGTCAGTAGCTGCACCGCACTCCTGATATCCTGATCAGTCGGCGCAGGAGGGGTTACCGGAGGTGCTGCCTCCCTCGGAAGCTCCTCGGGTGGTGGAGGAGTCGGTGATGGCTGGGAAGGGGTCTCACCCTAAGACTCAGACTGGGCCCTATCTGCTGGGGGTGCCCTGCTGGTCCTCTCGCCCGATGCCGTGTTACCTTTCTGACTAGCCGTAGTCTTCCTAGTCACCCGCATCTCTGTATGCACACACAATAGGTAAGTTTAACTCAAATTTTCTATGACTCAGCTCTACAACACTATTTAGATTTGAAAGAAGGGTAACCAACTCCTAAATGCCCTGTAGTTCCCTGTGTTGCGCCCCATATTCCTCGCGGAAGACGGGCCAGTACACGTGACAACTCTTTTAGTGGATTTAAAAGAGAAGAGTTAGGAGCATTAGGGCCCATTTACTACTACTAATGCAATAATTATGTTTAACTAGTCTGCGCAACCAAAGATCGGGTAAGGGTTCAAATTACCTCAAAAGGAAGGTGCTAAACACCTTTCGAGGCCCACAAATGTAGGTCCTGACCGAATTTAGGATTATATGGGATTAAGTGATTAAAGCGCAAAATTAATTAAATAGTAATCAAAATTAAACTAAGTGATTAAACATGTGAGGTTGACTTATTATTTTAAGTGAAGAATGTAGGAAAGTGTTTATAAAAAATAATTTATATTAAGCAATAGTCCGCGTGACAATAAAATCTATACAGAGGAATGAACAAGAAAAGAGGGCTTTTGGCAGAAAAGAAAATCATTTCTCGTTTAATGTGATACTACAACTCAACTTGGATATATATATGCTATAATCAAAATGTAAGCCAATTTAACGCTACTCGACAACTTAAAAAGAAATTAGGAAAATAACCTCCAAATAACTGTAATATCTTAACTAACCAAAGAAATACAGTAGAATGACAAGGTAAGACAAGATTGGAGTTTATAATACGGGATTTTAGGCATGGATTCTAATAAGTGACATATATGGAACTAGCGAAGCGGCAACTTAATAAAGAATACCAAAAAATATTTAGAATGCTGAGTCAAAAGTCTATGAGCAATAAGCCTCCAAACGTCATGTACCAGAAAATTCATCCTTTAATTATTCTTTGTTTTCACATAGTGCGTTCTAGCCAGTTCCCATAAATTTTAACATCTCTCAAAAGAAAAGAAATTATTAGTAAAATGTGCGCCACCTTAACTTTGGTGGCGAATTCAATGTAAAGGACCGAAATAAACAATAGATTAACAATGTATAAATTTAAAGCTAAGAGTAAGAGAAGAACGTGGGATCAATACATGACAAAGCTGAGAACGGGCCCAATGCGATGTTACTCCCCTCTATTCTATTTTAGTACGATCGACTCTCTTAAACGCCTTAAAATGAGACGAAAAGAATTCTTAAAAAATGTCCAAGAGCACTAAATAAAATATTTAAGCATTTAAGAAAGACGTGTGAAGCTTAAAAATATTTTGATGTTTAGATTGTAAGAAAAGCATGTCACAACTTAGCGTAGTAGTAAAAGTTGTCAAGTTTTGAGACTTTTAAAAAAGTCACTCGTGAAATTAGAAAGGAGGTAGTAACGAGTTACTTTACTTCTTTTTAATAAAGCTATTTGTGCGCTTCATACAAGATGAAGTTACAGCCGACCTTTTTTCTCATTTCCCAACGTACCTGGTCCGCTTGGGGCGACGACTCCACTTGCGTTAACTCCGTTATATGTTGTGGTTGAACTCCAAGCGACGCCACTCCATTATATTGCACATGTAAAAAAAAAAGTATGGAAAGGGTGGTGAGAATATGTTTGTTCTTAATGTTTAACTAATCAAGAGAAAATTCAAATAATGAAGTAAATAAAATTCTTGATCAAAATAAGCACATAATGACTAAGGGTTCACAATTGCCTTCGGGTTAAGCTATGATTAAAATAACGCGATAACGTGACCAGATCTAAAAAATATAAAGTGATTGGATAGTAAAATGATGAAATGAAAAACGTGATAAAATAATATAACATTAAAACTAAAGTATAAGATAGTATAAATATTAGGTGTAAAAGCGAATGGTCAAGTGTAAATACTCTAACTGTTAGATCTAAGGATAGCAAAATGTAAGTACGTTATTGGGAGGACATAATGGTTAGATATAAGTGCAGTAGGATAGTAAGGTGGAAAAAAGAGAATAGCTATTTTCGGACTGTGAAATAGGATCAGATGAGATTAAATGCCTGTGAAAATGATTTAAGATATAAAACATATGCACTTGGATGTAAAATCTCGAAAAGGAAACCTAAATATATATTGAAGAAGCCAAAATCTGTTACTTGTGGATTAAATGGAGATCACACAGAAAAGAAAATTTATTTGCTTATTTCCTAAAGACTAGGCATTTTCGTATTTAAATAGTCAAGCACGTTATAATAATAAACCTATAACCAAATTAATCTGATAACAAGCAAGTAACAACAGGGCACATAATCACACAGTAAATCCCCCGCCCCAACTGTTCCCTTCCACTATTTTTATCTTTACACAGTGCATGTTGAGAAAATGAAAGGCGAAAATATTACGAGAGAACCGAGTTCATAGCTGGATGACGAGCCGTGTTGCCAACTCCAATCATCCCGACGCTTTCTCTAATTCTAAGAGAACTATGATATGTGTAAACGGTGCCCGAGAAAGGTGAGAATAGAGAATGAAGTGGTAAACAGCGATAAGGGAGGTTAAAGGATGGTTGAAATCAATAGAGAAGCAATAAGAGTTGGTAAAAAAAATGATGAACAATATCATCTTTTCTTTTTCTTCTGTCTCTGACCCCTTCTCCAATAAAGGGAGAGATCTTTTTGTAGGTATAGGAAAAAAAAGCCGTTGGGAGAGGGAGCCAAAATGGAAAAAGATATCTTTAGGAAAACAAAAGGAGAGGATTTTTTGGAGTAATTTTTGAAGACAGAAATTTCTCGTGTATCTAGCCTTAGGAAGGACCTAGTACATGGAGGAACGTTAGGAGGGTTTATGCATCAACAAGGAAATAAAATATTGGTGTGAATAAAATAGTTTGGAAAGGGAAATTTTAGGATAGCTTCAAAATTAACGAATAATAACTGATGGGTTCGGCGTCTTGGTTTGGGCTACTACTATGTAAAAAATTAGTATACGTATCCGCGCAATGCGCGGACAGTATTAAAAAAATATTATTCCTAATTATTTCAAATTTTGTTGTATATGTTTGAGCATATTAGATTATCTTAAAAAAGTCTAACTAAAATATTGCTTGCAATATGAAAATAATGACGACGAATTATATAATTATCAAACAATTTTTTTGTTCCATATTTTTTATCACATTACTCATTATCCTTTTCTTTAGCCGAGGATCTTTCGAAAACAGTCTATCTACCTTCCAAGGTAGGGGTAAGATCTGCGTACACTCTAGCCTCCACATACCCTAAGTTGTGTGATTTCATTAAGCATGTTGTTGTTGTACATCATTACTAGCTACCCGCGCGATGTGCTGACTGTATTGAAGAATCCTATACTTGATCATTTCAAATTGTGATGTACTCTCTCTGTCTCAAATTATTTATTGTGATTTCTAAAAATAGATGTCTCAAACTATTTGTCATTTCAGAAATTCAAGACAAAATCAATTATCCTTTCTAGTTTACGATTAGTAATAATTATCCTAAAGACTACAAACACCTCAAGATGACACATAGATAGATAAGATATTCGATGAAGATTTATTATATCGTAAGATATAAATAAGGATAAAATAGTTAAAAAAAACATTCCTAATGAATATTCTTTTATGGGGTGTGTAAAACAGAAAGACAACAAATAATTTAATACAAAGGAAGTATCTATTTGAGCATATTCATGATAT
This sequence comes from Lycium barbarum, assembly GCF_019175385.1. Taxonomy (NCBI): domain Eukaryota; kingdom Viridiplantae; phylum Streptophyta; class Magnoliopsida; order Solanales; family Solanaceae; genus Lycium; species Lycium barbarum. The sequence goes on along the minus strand of NC_083342.1, from coordinate 81,947,191 downwards.
AATCTTGAAAAAAGTTCAACTAACATATTATTCTTACATTACGGTGTTAACCTTTTATTTCATTGGGCCGCCATTTGTTCCAATATAATTTTTTTTTTTTTTTCTTTTTACATTATCCAAGTCATATCAGAACTCGCGTGAAGCGCGGATGGCTAAGGTAATAAATCATATTAAATTGTGATATATCTTGTTTGTGGTGTAAATAAATTAGTGTGGATGCCATGTCCCCACATGTTCTGTAGCACTATGATCTCTCCAAGTCTTTGAGGTTATAAATAGCCTCTTTCATTTATGAAAGAAGACACCCAAAAATAGAAAGAATTATTATACTACACTCGCTCCTTTCCCTCTTTCTCTCTATGCATGTGCTTTTATTGCTCCTTTATTTTATTACATCGCTTTTATTTTATAACCCATTATCAACACGAGGCTTTAACTAACTGATATTATCCAATTCAGTCGGGATTAATCTTTAAAGAAATTCAGCGATGAGAAAGTGAGGTAAGTTTCCTTCACTTAATTTTCTTAGCATAACTAGCATATTCCAGTGGTTGATAAATACGCAGTCTGCTATGAAAAGCAATCTATAATTAGTATAGAATGATTAAGATTCGTTTATAATATTCTTAGATTTGCACTCTGAAATATTGGATCTAGTCTAGTATATATATTTGTCCAGTCTTCTAGCCGAATTTGACAATCAGTAATTAAGGAGTTTAACATCTTTGTTTCCTTTGGCAATACTAATTAAAGTCATCTGATCAAGTTAAAATCCGATTAGTTACCATAGTATTAATTATGGGCGTTCATGGGTCGGTTTGGGTCGGTTTTAGGTTAAAACCAAAACCAAACCAATTAAGTCGATTTTTAAAATTTCTAAAACCAAACCAAACCAAATATAATACATAACCATCGGTTTGGTTGTAGTCGGTTTGGTTCGGTTTGAGTTGGTTTTTCGGTTTTTAAGAAAACTAACGGTATTCTATTTTTCATGTTTTTTTTCCTACAATTAGGAGAGAATTTTTAACTTTTTCCAACTTATAATTCATTAGTATCTTTTTATTGTGGTAGCTATAATTTTCTTGTATTATGAATAAAATGTCTTAGGATTTATGATTTTATTTAAGTGAGTAAAGTTTATAAGAAATACAAAAAATGAATCTAGGTAAATCTCATAGTTGTTTCTTTGAATAAATGAGTTAGAATTCATGGATTTCTTTTTTAAAATCGGCTTAAAGGTATAAAATTCATTAGTCTGTTAGAGATAAATTAAATTAAGTATATAAATTATTTAAAAGCATTTATAAAAATCAACATATTGTATATATATAATTATAAAAATTATGTATAAAATTTATTGATTCGGTTCGGTTTTTTCTTCAGTTTGCTTTTAGTAAAACCAAAACCAAACCAAGTATTATCGATTTTTAAAAGTTCAAAACCAAATCAAACCCAAGTAAATATCGGTTTATTTAGTCGGTTTGATTTGGTTTTTGATTTGGATCGGTTTTTAACCAAACCGTGAACACTACTTGGCTATTGGCAAAATGTTATTGCAGAGGAAATTTATAACGGTGTAAGTAGATTTGATAAATCTTAAAATTCTCAGCTAAGTCTTAGGATTTATGATTTTATTTAAGTGAGTAAAGTTTATAAGAAATACAAAAAATGAATCTAGGTAAATCTCATAGTTGTTTCTTTGAATAAATGAGTTAGAATTCATGGATTTCTTTTTTAAAATCGGCTTAAAGGTATAAAATTCATTAGTCTGTTAGAGATAAATTAAATTAAGTATATAAATTATTTAAAAGCATTTATAAAAATCAACATATTGTATATATATAATTATAAAAATTATGTATAAAATTTATTGATTCGGTTCGGTTTTTTCTTCAGTTTGCTTTTAGTAAAACCAAAACCAAATCAAGTATTATCGATTTTTAAAAGTTCAAAACCAAATCAAACCCAAGTAAATATCGGTTTATTTAGTCGGTTTGATTTGGTTTTTGATTTGGATCGGTTTTTAACCAAACCGTGAACACTACTTGGCTATTGGCAAAATGTTATTGCAGAGGAAATTTATAACGGTGTAAGTAGATTTGATAAATCTTAAAATTCTCAGCTAAGTATGTGGTAAGTATGGAATATTCACTAAACTGATTAGATGAAAAATTGTGTGCATATATACTGTATAATCTTTTACAATTTGATTTAAAGGTTCACATCAAAACATATTATTTAATTGAATCACTCTTGTCTTTAGACGGACGTGATTTGATTATATTGAATTTTTGCTTGGCGTTAATATGAAAATTTAATTTGCTTATATATACTCCTATCATATTTATGTGATCTCGCTTAAGAATACTATATATTGAACTCAAGAGTATGCAAACGATGAACTTCAAAGGAGTTGGCGTGGTTATATTTCATGCCATTGGTTAAGCGTGAAACGGTGGATTCAATCTCATTGCATCTAGAGGGTATAATATCAGGTCCAGTCCTGGTGCACCGTGATAATTAATGAAATATTGGGTTTGAGTCCCATCATATTATGGTCTACCAAGCCTTTATATGGGTAGGATAGTGGGCTAGCGTCTCATGCCCCATTTTGATGATATAATTATGACTAAAGCAAAATAATGTGCTTTTGATGAAAAGTTATGAAGCTTGCCACATTGAATTTTCTCCATTCCGGAAGTGAATGTCATAGCAGTACATAATAAGTCTGAAAGAAGACAACTAGCTGAATGTATGAATGTGGGCATGAAAAGATAAAATAATAATGGTCATCATGATTGTGGTAATTATAAAAGGAAGAACACAATGGGTTCTCAAAATGGCCCTTCAAAAGGTGAAGTTAATCTTTGCGATATGGTACGAAATGTCGTTGGGAACGCAATTATCGTGCGACCTAATTTGACCGATTTGATAAATCTTCCATCAAAAGAAAGGAATACAAAATGGAGGCGCACTTGACCTTTCAAATTAAAGTGATGCTGAGGTTGGTCACATAAATATAATAAATTTCAAGGCATGACAAGGAACTTATAATGAACATTTATGAAGCACATACAAATTATTATAGTTCATTCCTTGAATAAAATGTAACTTGTGATAAGCACCGTGATTGCTGGCCATTCTTTAAAGTGAATGTGGCAAGATGTGATAATATATATGCATAAAGACATGCTTATGTATGGTTATACTATACCACAACTCACCTCTTGAAGAGGTTTGAGAAAAATCATTATTGTGATATAAGTGGTCATTGATCGACTTGCCGATGATTATTTAAGAGAAAAGGTAAAAGCAAGCAACAGTTTTTGCCTATAATGATTTTGATCATGACCGAAAATGATAGAATTTTCTCCTTTAAAGGGGATGTGTTATGAAATATGTGGTAACACAATTAATTGACAGCTTTGGAAGAGCTAATTTATTACTATTTTGGTGATTATCAATAAAACATTTACTGTAGTAAGTCTCAAAGACACTTATTGAGTTTCAAAGGTATTCACCAAAGTGGCCATTCATAGTGAGACTATATATGATAGATGGAAAGATTTAAGATCTTCATATTACTACAGTCATAGCAGGTAAGAAATATAAATGTGAAAGGTTATCCTGCTTTCCTCCTCTTTGTACTACACAAATATGAGCATCATGATAGAATCACATACGATTGTAAACTATAAATTTATTGAAAGAAACATCAGTTGGCATGACCGGTTGACCATCTCGGTTTAAATGTGATGTGAAAATAATTGAGAATTCACATGGTTCTTATAGAAGAAATAAAAGATTCTTCAAGAAATTCTCTTGTGCTGCTTATGATCATAAATCTATTATTAGACCAGTTGAGGTTGGGATTAGGATCCCCATAGATTTGGAAAGTATAAAAGGTGATATATATTCATGAGCTCAGTCACCTGCCATGTTGACCATTTACTATTATATGATTTTAATAGATGCATCTATGATTTGGTCACATGTGCGTTTGGAATCTACTTGTAATTTGATTTTTTCAAGGTAGTTTGCTCAAATTGATAAATTAAGAGCATGGTTCCAAACAATACAATTATGTTAATAATGCTGGTTTATATCCATAGTTGGTTTAGAAGAAATTGTATGCCTCCAATATGATAGCTGAACCATTGAGTATGAGAATAAAACTCCCAATTTGGTATGGGATATGCTATTTAACATGTAGTAGCACTCGTATGCGTCAAACCAAACAAGTAATAATAAAAATTCCATCACGATTGGTTCAAGGTCCGGAACCAAATAATATCCATCTAGAAACATTTGAATGTGCGGGAATAAATTCAATTGCACCACCACAACGCACAAAGAGGGATCCCCAAAGAAGGTTGGGGATATATGTTAGTCTTACTAGCATCAGGGGCAGAAATGATAAGTAGCTGGAATGTATTATGTGGAATAAATTATCATTAGCATAATCCTCATTCAAAAGGATAATTCAAGTCAAATGTCAGATGCATTTTACTGACCCAAAGAATATTATATGTCAGCTACAAATGCTCCATTTAGAATTAAAGTCCCTGTAGGACAGAGTCTACAGCACGCCTGAAGCGTGGTAGACCGATCGGTTCCAAAGATAAAAATCCTTAAAAAGAGAGGAGAAAATTATTATAATGGTCATAATAAGGAGGTAAGTGCTCTAGAAGAGCCCCAAGACATAACACTTCATCATATCTTGAAAAAGGTTCACGTACTTGAAATTAATGAATATGAAGAGATCTCGACAAATTATGTCTAAGGAACTGATCCAAAAGATCTTCGACGATGTGTATGATATACCACTCGATATTATGATAATAATCTTAAAATTTAAATCTGTCATGGTACAGATAAACAAATGATTGGCCAAAATCAAAGGGTGCAATCGAGTATTAGTGACTTCACATAAAAAGTGAAGCTTTCAGATTTGTAGTCCAAACACCTGAAAGTGGAAAGCCAGTGGGGTACATTATATATACTGCGAAAATGAAATGATGAAAATAAAGTTGTTAGATCTAAATAATGACTTATGGCACTAAGGTTTTCTTCTCGCAAAGACCTGACATTGGTTATATGGAAACATATTCTCCTGTGGTGGATGCAATCACTTTCAGAGTTCTTATTAGTCTGACAATACATGAAAACTCGATATGCGTATAATGAATTGTTGTCACTATTAATATTTCTAGCTAGACAACAAAATCTCTATGAAAATCCTTGAGGGATTAAAAGTGCCTGAAGCATAAAATAGTTCTCGGGGAACTGGTTCGATAAAGTTTCGTAAGTCCTTAAAAGGATTGAAAAGAAAAAGGAAAAAACTCAGCGCGCATGTGATATAATTGCCTTAGCAAGTACATATTGCAAGATGGGTGCAAAAGCGGCCCAATTTGCCCTTGTGTTTCTATAAAGAGGTGTGGCTCTAAAGTCGTTATGATTATTGTGTATGACTGGGATATTATTGGAACGCTTAAAAGTTTCCAAATGCAGTAGATTTTCTACTGAATGATTTAAGATGAATGACTTTGAAAAGACAATTTCTTTCAGTCAAGTTACACATAGAAAAGGCGATCCATTGAATGCCCCAATAGTTGTGAACTCACTTGTATAAATAAAGATTCATTTAGACCTTATGAAAATGATGAAATATTCTTTAGTGCAATAGGTGCACTTATATATCTTGCTAATACTATGATTATGAATAACATATTCTATTAGAGTACATGCAAAATATAACTCCTATACACATATATTTGAAGGAAATCAAATATTGATATAAACGTTGTTTATTCTAACAAATACTATCAAGATTTTATTGTCTATACAAATGCAGGATATTTGTATGATCTAAATGTACTTTGTACGATCTCATACAATTATTTATTTACACGTGAGTGTATTCCATATTATCTTATTCTGTAAGGCAATTAATAATTGCTACTTGGGCAAGTCACTCAAAGATACTAGTGACTCAAATGGAAGTCGAGAATGTGTACTATGAATGTTGACACCTAATTTTGGCTCGCTGTGTTTGAAATTAACGTTTCAGGTGGTCCTGATTCGTTAAAGAGCACGAAATAGCTTTCTACGCATTTTTGCATTTTTTGATGATTTATTGATAATTGTCCTCATTTTAGGAGTTTTATCAATTTATTGACATTTTTCAAGAATCATTATTTTTGCACATGTATAGCGTAATACAATCATTTTGTGCAGTTAATAATTGTTTCTTTATTTTATAGCAGTACATTTTTGCATCTTATACATTAATATTTATATTTTATACTTACATTATTATTTATACATGTATTAGTTAACTATATTTTAGTACAGTCTGTCGATGTAGAGAAAATCAGAGCAATTAATTCTTCAACGCAGAGCAACAATTCGATCAAGTCAAGGTCTTGTCACTTTTTAAAAGTTGACATTTGAAGTGATGGGTTGGGTTCTTCATCCATTGGTTAATAAATTTTTACACATGAGTTAAAAGGGGTAAATGGGACAAGAGGGGGAAGACCATTATTCTTTGGACCATAAGATGGGTCATTTTGTTTTATAAAATAAGTTGAAGGGTTCAATTTTATTTTCATCATCTTCTACACACACACAACACACTTTAATTTCAGATTTTTGCCCTCTTCCTCCCAAGAAAACCCCCTAAACATCTTCTTCCTTCTTCTTATTCACCAAAAGAGCCGCCAACTACCCCGACGATCCACCGCGGGGCTCCACCCACCACTTCACACTACCTCACATATCTTTTTCTTCTCTCTACACTCTCCATATTTTCTTTTCATAGGAAGACTAGCAAGACTAGCATCTTCGTCCTTTTTTTTTTTTTTTTTTTTTCTCTTCTTTTTTCATACACTGTCTTTACGCTTTTATATACCTTGTCTTTACATTCATTATATGCATAGCCATTATATTTTTATATACATTACATACATTGTCTTTATATTTATTCATGCATTGTCTTTATATTTATTCATGCATTTATTTATGCATTTGTCTTTATATTTGTTCATGCATTTTGTTTATATTTATTCATACATTGTCTCTACATTTTCTTCATACATTTTTGTTATAGCCCGTATTTTGTACGTTTGGATAATTCAGAGTCGTCGTGGGAAGTTAAGGGCGAAACCAATTTCAAAATTATATTAATGCACAAGTTGTTATAAATATTATTTATGACTTTTATTAGTATGGAAATATTGTGAGAGGCTAAGGATAAGGAATTTGCAAAATGGCCAATGAAAGTAATGTGGAAGGTCAGGGGCAAAATAGTAATATTGAGAAAATTCGAGGGGCAAAATGGGAATTTTACAAAAGTTTCATGAAAATTCCAAAAAAAAAAAAAAGAAGAAGGATGACAAATAAGTCATCCTTGCTATAGATTGACGAAATTTCTAGAAAAGAAGAAAGAAAAATAAAATAAGATAGGCATGTGCCATGCACATGATCTCTTAATAAATATGGCACATGGAAGAAAATTCATCATATGCCTTGAGAAAGTTCATGAAAACTTGAGAGAAGGGAAAGAACAAGGAGAGAAACAAAGGGCCAATTTCGGCCATGGTCTCCAATTTTTGTCTCTTGAAAGTTTGTCCCAAAAATTATTTTCTTGTTGTATTCCTACCAATTCAAGGGTTCTCTACAACATGGTGGAGTTGTTTGGGAAGATGGAGGGCTTGTTTCATCAATTTGACACCTTAGCCAAGTGAAGGAGTTTGGAAGAAAAGGTAAGAATTCAATCTTCTTTTATGTATTATGGATGCTTGTGGATGTTATGGTGTGTAGAAATGCATGGAAATCATGAAAATAATGTGTGTTGTAAGTAAGGCCGTGTGGTGGTGTTGGGCCGTGTGTATGTTGTGATGAAAGTCATGAATTAATGTTAATTAGCATGTTTTGAATGTTGTAGTGTGAAGAAAAGAATGAGAATTTTCCTTAGGTGTGTGTTGGGTGTGGGCCGAATGGCCCCTCTTGGTGTGTTGAAAAATAAACAAATTGTCGTTAGCGTTTTAGTTGCCGTCGTTACGAATTCTATGATGAGAAGTGCAAGTTTAGTGACTCAAAATAATGTTATGTTGGTTGTGAGATGATTTGGGAATTTATGTGAATTTTATGTAATTTTTGTATTTAGGAGAATTGTATTGTTAATGTGTGGGGTAATGGTATAAGTTATGAATTTGGAAGAGAAGAATGTGTTTGGTGTAGTTCTCGGATTTGGAGGCAATTTCGGGAGAGTTGGAGCCTTGTTTGAGTTGTTTGAAATATTGTGTGAATTGAATTTGATATTGAAGTGTTGCTAGGATAATTGTTGGTATTGTTGATAGATTGGCCGGGTTGTATTCCCGGATTACTGTTGGTGTTGATTTGGGCCGAGCCATATTCTCGGGTTGGTACATTTACAGGGGAGATGCTGCCGAAATTTCGGCAGAATATAAATGAATATATTGAAAGGGTGAGGCAAGTACTTGACGAAGGAACTAATGAATGGATGAACTCTCTTGAATGTAGATTAACAAGTTGGAGGCACAAGTGTAACTAGTTGGTCGCAGCGCAGGTATGTAAGGCTTACCCTTTCTTTCTTTGGCATGTCCTAGAGCCAAGTAAGGTATAATGTGATATGCTGCCTTGGGGTAACTCTGTTCTGTGGTGCTGAGTCTGATTATGATTCTAATTCACTTCGTGACCTGAGTTTGTGATCCTAGTTCATCCCTTGATATAAGTATTTGATATAAGTATTTTGATATAAGTATGTTGGTACAAGTATTCTGATATACGTATTTTGATATAAGTATTCTGATATAAGTATTTTGATATAAGTGTCTTGCTATAAGCATTTTGATATCAGTCTTCTGATATAAGTGTGTCGATATGAGTATTTTGATATAAGTATTCTGATGTAAGTATGCTGATATAAGTATTCCGATATAAGTATCCTGATATGAGAATTCCGAAATCTGTATCCTGATAAGAGCATTCTGATATGTTTATTCGGGTTCGAGAACTTCTGTAAGATTTAATGTCCCTAACTCCCGTATACGATCTCGGATTGCTCTGAAATGTTCGAAGAGGTTTCTGTATCAAGACGGCTATAACTTTCTTATACGTAAGTATGGTTTCAAAATCTCTATTTGATCTGATTCGTAAGGACATCTGAAAGTGTCTGATGTGACTATGATTCTGATTCCCCGAAAAAAGGCTTCTGAAACGCTTATAAAGCGTTCTGTACTTCGAACGCTCGTAACTTTCTCATACTACGCCGGATTGACCTGAAATCTGTTCCGAGCCTCCACGTATCGGTAAGTACACTGGTCTGTCGAGTATTGATTTCTATGCATGTGGTTTCTCACTACTCTGCTCGTGCATGTGCTATGATCCCTTTCACCGGATCCCGGGCCGGTATGTATAGTGCGGATGGTTCGCCGAGTCCTCTGTTGAGGGCCGGGTTCCATATATGAATTCCGAAGTATGATGTGTCCGGTTCCGGGGTACTGTGTTATATGTCCGTCCCCGGTTACCGAGGATATATATTATGAAGTATGATGTGTCCGGGCTCGGGGTGTCGTGTTATCTGTCCGCCCCCGGGTACCGTGGTTATGTTATGATGTGTGACGGAGATCGGAGCAAATTTTCTGAAATATGATGTGTTGTGGCGCCCAAGGGTAGGAGTGGCGACCACGTTCCTATGTTATCGTGCGCATCCCTTGGCATTGTTCACCGGTTCCTCGGCGTGTTACCTGTTCCCGAGGTTACCATGTAAATGATAGGATGTGACCGGTCCCTCGGCGTGTTATTTGTCCCCGAGGTTACCGTGTGTATGATATGGTATTTGTCCCGGCGTGGTATATGTCCCCGGGGTTACCGCGTATGTGATATGATATCTGATCCCGATATGCATGACTTGTGTTGGAGAGTAAGCATTCTGACCTTCCGTATATTCTGTATTCCGTTAGCTATATGACATCATCTGAGTAATCTGTACGTTCTGTATTCCGTCTGATATATGACATCCTCTGAGTAATCTGTACGTTCTGTATCCCGCCCGATATATGGCATCATCCGAGTGTTCTGTACGTTCTGTATTCCGTCCGATATGTGACATCATCGGAGCAATCAGTACGTTCTGTACTCAGTCTGACGTATGACATTATCTGTGCGTTCTGTACGTGCCACACTCCTTCTGATATCTGATAACGGTATGTATGATCTGTGTCTGGAAAGTGAGTATGTCAGCATTCCATACGCTCTGTATGATTTGTACGGTCTGTATGATCCGTATTGGTCTGTATGATCTGTGTCGGCCTGCATGATCTGTATTGGTCTGTATGATCTGTGTCTGAGAAGTAAGTAATTCGGTAATCTGGATAATATGCTTACCCTTTGTACTATTTGTTTCGATTATGGTTCTGCTTTCTGTATTTCATGCCTTATATACTCAGTACATATTCCGTACTGACCCCCTGTTCTTCGGGGGCTGCGTTTCATGCCGCGCAGGTACTCCCAGATGAGTTGAAGATATTATAGAAGATGTTCCAGCGAAGATGGCAAACTCCATTTGCTCTTGGAGTGCTGCTGAGTCAGAGTACGTGTGCTGTGATGTCTGATATATGTTAGAGGCTTTGCAGACAGCGTCGTGGGTATGGAGTGTCAGTCTGTAAGCGGCTCCATCAGCCGATATGTTGGTCTGAGTTGCGTATTGAATTGTGTATGACTACGGATTTGTTCGGCTTGGAAGCTACGAGAAAGAATATTTCTGGAAAAAAAAAATTACTATATATTTTATCTGATCTGATTTAAAAGTTTGACGTAATTTTATGTGCGGCAAGAGTCTGAGGGTTCGCTCGGCCCTAATTAAGGGTCGGGTGCCCATCACACCCTAGTAAGGTCGGGGTGTGACAAAGTGGTATCAGAGCAGGTCGGTCTAAGGGTTGTCTGCAAAGTCGTGTCCGGTAGAGTCTTGTTTATGGGTGTGTAGCGCGCCACACTTATAAACAGGAGGCTACGGGGTATCTAGGAATTGTTGACCTTCTTTGTGCCATAGATCGTGCGATAGAGCCCCGATATAGGGAAACGAGACCCCAAATGTAAGCCTTACATACGTTGGGGAAAAAGGTGAATAATGATATGGAAGGCCACAGAGGTAAGTTTTGACATGTTCGTTCTGTTATCAGAAACCGGAAGCCATGTACGACAGTGATTTGGTATGATATGATATGATCCCATATGAAATGACACGACGCGATATGATACGATATGATATGATGCGATATGATATGATATGATATAACAAGACACGATATGACATAATATGACATGATATGGTCTGATATGAGGTAATATGATATGATACGATGTGAAACGATATATAAAGGCCCTGGCCGGCTGGAACATGTTATATATATGTATGATCCGTCAGATGTTGTTGATATTTGTAGTGTGTGAGCGAATTCCGAATAGTAAGGGTTGGAAAAGGGTAAAATGGTAATTGTAAGGATAGAACGGGTTACAGAAATGTCTCGGAATCTGTAAGACCTTGATCTGCTCTAGATCAGGTGATAAAGGTTATAAGGGAAAGTGGACGCGATTATATCGGCCCTAAGGCACCGAAATCCATCAAAGTTTCGAGGTTAAGCGTGCTCAGGCGGGGGCAATTTCATGATGGGTGACCCCCTGGGAAGTTTTCTAATTTTTTTTTAAAATTCAGATGTGAGCAGCAGGTCAGGAGCTGGAGTAATTCGAGAGAAATTTAATGTATACGGAATGGTTGGGAAACCATACGAGGTCACATAGAATGCGACAGGCTAGACTAGAAAAGAAACAGAAAGTGCAGTGCAGTTTTGGAATTTGGATAAGTTTGAATAGCGTCTGACGGTAATTTGCGGGTCAGTTGATACTAATTATATGTGTATATGTATATGAACATGAATGGTATCTCCTATGTCAGGATATCGACGGAAAATGAAAGGAAAACTTATGATAAGGAATTTTGCTATGTTGTGCACGGAGTTGAAAAGAAGAACTGTTGCCTTATAAGGAGCCCCTTAAAGGGGGGGGGGGGGGGAGGCCATATTAGGCTTACAAGGAATAACGATGAACGAAATGAGCGTCACCACATGAAGTCAAAGACAAGTATGCCTGTATCGAGAGATACGAGAAGAGACTAAGGAAGAGTTGTAGTAAGAATCTAAAAGTCTGACTTTTGTTAAGATACGGTCACGAAACAGTAACCGAAAAGAGATGACCTGAGAAGGACAAGGAAAATATGTCGGCCCAGCGGATTAGAAAACTCATGGCACAGAATAAGGACCCATATAAGGACGGAGAGACTCGATTATATGAAATGGGCATGGAGAAACGGGCAACTATAAAAGAAACCCCCTCCCGAAGTGCTACGAGTCCCCAAAAGGCCAGTTGAACATTCGAGGACGAATGTTCTAAAGGGGGGGGGGGGGGAGGAGGATGTTATAGCCCGTATTTTGTATGTTTGGATAATTCAGAGTCGTCGTGGGAAGTTAAGGGCGAAACCAATTTCAAAATTATATTAATGCACAAGTTGTTATAAATATTATTTATGACTGTTATTAGTATGGAAATATTGTGAGAGGCTAAGGATAAGGAATTTGCAAAATGGCCAATGAAACTAATGTGGAAGGTCAGGGGCAAAATAGTAATATTGAGAAAAGTCGAGGGGCAAAATGGGAATTTTACAAAAGTTTCATGAAAATTCCAAAAAAAAAAAAAAAAAAAAGAAGGATGACAAATAAGTCATCCTTGCTATAAATTGAAGAAATTTCTAGAAAAGAAGAAAGAAAAATAAAATAAGATAGGCATGTGCCATGCACATGATCTCTTAATAAATATGGCACATGGAAGAAAATTCATCATATGCCTTGAGAAAGTTCATGAAAACTCGAGAGAAGGGAAAGAACAAGGAGAGAAACAAAGGACCAATTTCGGCCATGGTCTCCAATTTTTGTCTCTTGAAAGTTTGTCCCAAAAATTATTTTCTTGTTGTATTCCTACCAATTCAAGGGTCCTCTACAACATGGTGGAGTTGTTTTGGAAGATGGAGGGCTTGTTTCATCAATTTGACACCTTAGCCAAGTGAAGGAGTTTGGAAGAAAAGGTAAGAATTCAATCTTCTTTTATGTATTATGGATGCTTGTGGATGTTGTGGTGTGTAGAAATTCATGGAAATCATGAAAATAATGTGTGTTGTAAGTAAGGCCGTGTGGTGGTGTTGGGCCGTGTGTATGTTGTGATGAAAGTCATGAATTAATGTTAATTAGCATGTTTTGAATGTTGTAGTGTGAAGAAAAGAATGAAAATTTTCCTTAGGTGTGTGTTGGGTGTGGGACGAATGGCCCCTCTTGGTGTGTTGAAAAATAAACAAATTGTCGTTAGCGTTTTAGTTGCCGTCGTTACGAATTCTATGATGAGAAGTGCAAATTTAGTGACTCAAAATAATGTTATGTTGGTTGTGGGATGATTTTGGAATTTATGTGAATTTTATGTAATTTTTGTATTTAGGAGAATTGTATTGTTAATGTGTGGGGTAATGGTATAAGTTATGAATTTGGAAGAGAAGAATGTGTTTGGTGTAGTTCTCGGATTTGGAGGCAATTTCGGGAGAGTTGGAGCCTTGTTTGAGTTGTTTGAAATATTGTGTGAATTGAATTTGATATTGAAGTGTTGCTAGGATAATTGTTGGTATTGTTGATAGATTGGCTGGGTTGTATTCCCGGATTACTGTTGGTGTTGATTTGGGCCGAGCCATATTTTCGGGTTGGTACATTTACAGGGGAGATGCTGCCGAAATTTCGGCAGAATATAAATGAATATATTGAAAGGGTGAGGCAAGTACTTGACGAAGGAACTAATGAATGGATGAACTCTCTTGAATGTAGATTAACAAGTTGGAGGCACAAGTGTAACTAGTTGGTCGCGGCGCAGGTATGTAAGGCTTACCCTTTCTTTCTTTGGCATGTCCTAGAGCCAAGTAAGGTATAATGTGATATGCTGCCTTGGGGTAACTCTGTTCTGTGGTGCTGAGTCTGATTATGATTCTAATTCACTTTGTGACCTGAGTTTGTGATCCTAGTTCATCCCTTGATATAAGTATTTGATATAAGTATTTTGATATAAGTATGTTGGTACAAGTATTCTGATATACGTATTTTGATATAAGTATTCTGATATAAGTATTTTGATATAAGTGTCTTGATATAAGCATTTTGATATCAGTCTTCTGATATAAGTGTGTCGATATGAGTATTTTGATATAAGTATTCTGATGTAAGTATGCTGATATAAGTATTCCGATATAAGTATCCTCATATGAGAATTCCGAAATCTGTATCCTGATAAGAGCATTCTGATATGTTTATTCGGGTTCGAGAACTTCTGTAAGATTTAATGTCCCTAACTCCCGTATACGATCTCGGATTGCTCTGAAATGTTCGAAGAGGTTTCTGTATCAAGACGGCTATAACTTTCTTATACGTAAGTATGGTTTCAAAATCTCTATTTGATCTGATTCGTAAGGACATCTGAAGGTGTCTGATGTGACTATGATTCTGATTCCCCGAAAAAAGGCTTCTGAAACGCTTATAAAGCGTTCTGTACTTCGAACGCTCGTAACTTTCTCATACTACGCCGGATTGACCTGAAATCTGTTCCGAGCCTCCACGTATCGGTAAGTACACTGGTCTGTCGAGTATTGATTTCTATGCATGTGGTTTCTCACTACTCTGCTCGTGCATGTGCTATGATCCCTTTCACCGGATCCCGGGCCGGTATGTATCGTGCGGATGGTTCGCCGAGTCCTCTGTTGAGGGCTGGGTTCCATATATGAATTCCGAAGTATGATGTGTCCGGTTCCGGGGTACTGTGTTATATGTCCGTCCCCGGTTACCGAGGATATATATTATGAAGTATGATGTGTCCGGGCTCGGGGTGTCGTGTTATCTGTCCGCCCCCGGGTACCGTGGTTATGTTATGATGTGTGACGGAGATCGGAGCAAATTTTCTGAAATATGATGTGTTGTGGCGCCCAAGGGTAGGAGTGGCGACCACGTTCCTATGTTATCGTGCGCATCCCTTGGCATTGTTCACCGGTTCCTCGGCGTGTTACCTGTTCCCGAGGTTACCATGTAAATGATAGGATGTGACCGGTCCCTCGGCGTGTTATTTGTCCCCGAGGTTACCGTGTGTATGATATGGTATTTGTCCCGGCGTGGTATATGTCCCCGGGGTTACCGCGTATGTGATATAATATCTGATCCCGATATGCATGACTTGTGTTGGAGAGTAAGCATTCTGACCTTCCGTATATTCTGTATTCCGTTAGCTATATGACATCATCTGAGTAATCTGTACGTTCTGTATTCCGTCTGATATATGACATCCTCTGAGTAATCTGTACGTTCTGTATCCCGCCCGATATATGGCATCATTCGAGTGTTCTGTACGTTCTGTATTCCGTCCGATATGTGACATCATCGGAGCAATCAGTACGTTCTGTACTCAGTCTGACGTATGACATTATCTGTGCGTTCTGTACGTGCCACACTCCTTCTGATATCTGATAACGGTATGTATGATCTGTGTCTGGAAAGTGAGTATGTCAGCATTCCATACGCTCTGTATGATTTGTACGGTCTGTATGATCCGTATTGGTCTGTACGATCTGTGTCGGCCTGCATGATCTGTATTGGTCTGTATGATCTGTGTCTGAGAAGTAAGTAATTCGGCAATCTGGATAATATGCTTACCCTTTGTACTATTTGTTTCGATTATGGTTCTGCTTTCTGTATTTCATGCCTTACATACTCAGTACATATTCCGTACTGACCCCCTATTCTTCGGGGGCTGCGTTTCATGCCGCGCAGGTACTCCCAGATGAGTTGAAGATATTATAGAAGATGTTCCAGCGAAGATGGCAAACTCCATTTGCTCCTGGAGTGCTGCTGAGTCAGAGTATGTGTGCTGTGATGTCTGATATATGTTAGAGGCTTTGCAGACAGCGTCGTGGGTATGGAGTGTCAGTCTGTAAGCGGCTCCATCAGCCGATATGTTGGTCTGAGTTGCGTATTGAATTGTGTATGACTACGGATTTGTTCGGCTTGGAAGCTACGAGAAAGAATATTTCTGAAAAAAAAAAATTTGCTATATATTTTATCTGATCTGATTTAAAAGTTTGACGTAATTTTATGTGCGGCAAGAGTCTGAGGGTTCGCTCGGCCCTAATTAAGGGTCGGGTGCCCATCACACCCTAGTAAGGTCGGGGTGTGACAATTTTCTCTACTTTTTCTTTAAATTTGCATACATTTTTTTTACTCCCCTATAAATATTTTTCATACACTTGCAAGCATTTTCTTTTACCTTTTTGACAATATCATCACATTACATGCTCCTTTTTATTTTATTATTTTTTACACATATTTTTCTTTATATTTTCTCTACATTGTCTATACATTATTTTTACATTTACATATATTTTCATTTTTTTTATTCTTATATTTTGTACATATATCATATACATATACATTCTAACACCGTGTATACTACATCAATTCTAGGGTCAAAACAAGTTTAAACTCCCTTTTGTCAAGTTTAATAAACTTTATGTCAAATCGCTTTTTTAAAGACTTTATGTCAAATCACTTTTCAAAGACTTTATGTCATATCACTTTTCAAAGGTTTTATGTCACATTCCTTATTTTTTGACTTTTTCAAACTTCTTTAACTAACATATTTTTCTTTCATTTTACAATTTATTACAAATATTACGCTCTTGGCCGATGAAGAAATTTCCGTCGATTTCCAACGCCTCCCCTGTACAAAAGACGGGTTTTTATGTTAAGTTTATTCATTATTTCTTTAATTCATTCGATAGTTATTTATTCTTTTACTAACACTTTTACTAAGTGTTTATACAGGTACCCGGAGACACATCCCGAAGACGACACTCGGAAGGAACCCGAAGACTTCATCGAATCCTTATACACTTTTATACTTACGAGGTACATTCTCTTTTATATATTATTTTTTTAATATACATTCTTTATAAACGCTTGATACTTGATATAAATACATTTTTATACACTGTATATACTTAGTATATTATCACCTAGTGTAGCTTTTCATGAAGTCACAACATTTTGAAAACAGGTAATAATAATGATAAAAAGATAGATAATCCCCCTTTAGTGTTCAGTTAAACTAAGTTTAAGGACTGTCTTCGGGCAGGCTCTGTGGGATACTTAATACCTTCCCCATGGGGTAAATAAAACCCTTATCTAGAATCTTATATGTTTCGTGGACTAAAAATGGAGTGGACACACAAATACATATAGGTTTCCTGTTTTTCCTTAAAAATAAAGTGACGACTCTAACCCTTTTTAAACCAGTTAGAAGAACCGGGAAGTTGCAAACTATCTTGGACCCGTTCAAAATAGGGCGTAACATGAAGGTGATCAATAGCTCAACATATTTAGGAAGGAACTGTGTGGTCTCTCTTTGAAGATAAAGATTCCAACAATACAGGAGATAATGTTGCTAGGGATAGAATAAAATTCATTTCACCAGAATTCTTTTTCACACGTGATCTTCAACAGAATAGTGAAACTGATGTTCAACAAATTCGGCCAAATGGTAATTTGGCGGATGTATTTACCAAGACATTGCCAACATCAATATTCAGAAGTTGATCTGCATGATTCAAATATGCCCTTGCCGAGATAAAAATGATGTTCTCGTCAGGGGGAGTGAAATACGCGCTGCACTCTTTTTCCCTTAACCAAGGTTTTGTCCCAATTGGGTTTTCCTGGTAAGGTTTTTAATGAGGCAGCTCTCAATGCGTATCACAAAATGTATGTACTCTTTTTCCTTCGCTAGGATTTTTCCTACTGGGTTTTCCTAGTAAGATTTTAACGAGCAGCAAGCAATACGTATTATGAATAACTGTGTACTTTTTAGATTTTCATTCGAATTTTTCTTTTACATGGACATCCAAGAGGGAGTGTTGTAAATAAATTAGTGTGGATGCCATGTCCATGTATTGTAGCACTATGATCTCTCCAAGTCTTTGAGGTTATAAATAGCCTCTTTCATTTATGAAAGAAGACACCCAAAAAATAGAAAGAATTATTATACTACACTTGCTACTTTCCCTCTTTCTCTCTGTGTGCTTTTATTGCTCCTTTATTTTATTACATCGCTTTTATTTTATAACAGTTTGAACATATTGGTAGATTATTGTTTTAACACAATTCTAAATGTCATCTTGTTTCTCATCTTGTTTCTCAATGATCATATAGCTCCAAAAACAAAAATCATGAACTTAAATTGTTGCCCATATTTACAGGGAGGCTATAATTTGGTTGCTGATGGTTTAGCCAAATTGACGTTTAGTCAAGAGTCTCGTGTTGAATGGCATTCACACGTTCCTTCTAGCATTTCTTCGTGTGCTGCAGGAGATGTTGTTTAGGTCTCATTCCCTTGCCTAGTTTCGGGCTAGTTTCTTGTTGTTTTAGTTCTATTTATGAAAAAAAAAAAACTATTATGCTCCATTATTTTATTATTACATTAGTCATTGTTTAGTATTATCATATTGCTATATGACTTTTTATTAGTCTATCCCTTGGTTTGAAATTCTTGTTCATTACTATCGTCTTAATATAACATAGATTACATTTCTCATTTTTAATTTTTTATTATATTGTTTACAATTCTTCAATTGCCTAAATTAATCTAGCACTTCCATGTTTGAACAATTCTGTTAGATGTATGTAATACTACTGTCAGAGTCTCTTAACCATTTTTCTTTGTCTCTTAGACATTTAGTTTACACTTTTCTGAAATTGAAACTTCAAAACATACTTGCCAAAAAATAATAATTAGGACTACTTTCTAAATGATTACACCCAGTATTCTTGGTGTGAAAACTGCCTCACTTTCTTTGTTTTGTGTTAAATCCAAAATTTTCTTTTATAGATTTAAAACTTTATCATTTATTCAAATTCAATATTATTACGTAGTCTGATTCAATATTTTAATGGTTTTTAATAGTCTATATAAAATTCACTGACAAAAACAATATGTGAATCATTAGAAGGTAATGTGATTAAAATGTTGTGATTAAAATGTTTATATCTCAAAGTAATAAACTTTAGTAACACACACACACAATATGGGTCTTGTACTCACCCTCTGCTTCCCTACTTTCCATTGTCAATGACAAAATCAAAGCATAAAGATAGAATTTGGTAAAAAATTGAATAAGATGAAATAAAAATCTTTTGGACCCTCCGCCGTTTGCTTCCCTGTTATATATATATATACTAGTTTCTCGGCACGTGCGCTGCACATATATGATGCGTTATGTAGGTATTGTAAAAAAATATTAATATTATTAAAATAAATTTTTAATAAATAATTATACATGATAAAAAGGACATACACATTCTGGATGATCAATGTGGATTGACCCGTGAAATCCAGTATACAATTTTTTTCTAGTGTCAATTATGAAAGTGCAAAATTTCACAAGATAAGGAAACCCTAATAACAAACAAAAGTTTGATATCAGTGAGTATTTAAAAATTATACTTCACAAACAAAATAGTTTTCTCTGCACAAAACTCACTCAATTAGCAAGATAGAGCACTTTAAAGTCAAGAATATTCTATTTTGTGAAAAATGAGTCAAGAATTATTATCTAATAAATTATAAGTACTAAGCAACGCCACGCACATCGAAAACATCTTAACTTAATGATGTGTTGGGAGTATCAAGTGATCTTTTTATATCACATAAAAGAGTATATCTCATTCAAGATTATCTCTTTAAAATGAAGCTAAACCTATGCTTTCATTGACTTTCTAATCTTCTCATAAGATAAATGTTGGATGCGAAGATCTGCTGCCTGACATTTATGAGTAGGGAGATATTCAGCAAAAACTATATATCTTTCCTTCAGAAGACTTCCCACCGGATTGCATCTCTCATATTTTGATTACCGAATGAATATTTTGATTTATTTCAAACTACCTGTAAAATTACTTCTCTAGTATAAGTGGTACATGTTGGCTAGTTTTGTTGTCATTTCCTATTTTTTTTAGTCATTGATATAACGTTTTTTCATGACTCCGCACAGTGGCGGAGCCACATGGAGCCGAGGGTGTTCATCCGAACTCCCTCGGCGGAAAAAAACACTATTTTTACAAGGTTAAAATTATTTTTATGTATATATAGTAGATGTTAAACCCCTTTAGGCTTCTTCGTATGTTTACATTTTTATATTTTGAACCCCCTCGACGGAAATCCTGGCTCCGCCACTGACTCCGCATTGTTATTCGTCAAAACTTCGCTTGACAATATATGTGGTTGAAACATCGGTCAATCATGTTCACAAGCATGCGGCGTCTCCAAGCTCTTCTCAACACAAGATACCTCATACGAAAAGAAAATCTAGAGAGAAATCACTTAAAAGAATTCTCAAATAATGTAGAGATCTCAAAGTGCAAAGAATTAACTACAAAATGTTTTCGCCACAACTTATCAGTTCATTAAATTGAATATGCGAATTCATCCCAATTAGTGTCATCGCAAAATGGTACTCCCTCTGTCCCAGGATAAGTGTCATCTTAGCAATAGAAAAAAAAAAATTATCCGAAAAAACTGTTACTTTAGGAATTCAAAACAAAAATTGCCAAGTGTTTTCAACTATATCCTTAGCATTAAAGAAGTAGTCCTCTTTAATATTGCTCAATTTTCAAAAAACATCTAATAAATAGGGATAGTTTAGTAAACTCCACATTGTATTTATTGATTTCTTAATGGGCGTAATTTTTGCTAAGGTGACACTTATTTATTTTGAGACGGAGTGAGTACCGTTTTGGAAAAATGAATATCAATTTTTCACAGCAAGAAATCCCTAGTTGAATGATTCCCGATCAATATAATATAATGTCTAATATATGTCAATTAATAGGTTACAACTAATTTGGTATGAGAATAACTAATTGTAATCTGAACATAATGACACGTATGGTTTGATTTAGATTACTAAAAAGAATCAAACAAATATGTAGAGCAAAAAATAAATAATAAATAAGCGGTATCTATTTGGTTTTCAAGAATAAATCAAAACATAGGGAGAAAAGACATTTAGCAATCATATGTGCTTGTACAATTTGCTATTTCTTGTCCAAGTAAGTGACTGCTTCGTTGACTAGAAGCAATAACCATCACACAGGACAAACTAATTTGCATGTTAATTAACAAAGGAACAACAACAATATATAACTTTGAAACATATGTATGCCTTACAGTTTTTCATATTATGATCACATAATAAAGAGTCCGGAGCCTAAAGGGTATAAAAATACACGGTTTTTATCAAAAGGGGATGTCCAAAAATTTATATACCAAAAGGGGTATATCGTGGGCTGATCCACGTTATACCCCAAAGTTTTTCACGAAAAATTTAAAAAAAAAAAAATTGAACGCATAACGTGGATCAGTCCACATTTTACTAAATATATTTGTAAAACGTGGACTGGTCCACGTTTTACTAAATATGTTTGTAAAACGTGGACCAGTCCACGTTTTACAAACATATTTAGTAAAACGTGGACCAGTCCACGTTTTACCAATAACGTTTTTTTTTTTTTTTTTTTTCGAGCACTAAAAATTTAGTAAACTTTTTTTTTTTGTAACACTTAGTGTGTTTTTTCATACTTTGATCAATAATTAATCGTGCGTGAAGACTCCGAAACATCAATATTTTATATAGAACATGATATTTTTTTCTGCGTACAATAATGTAGGCTCAATACATCAAGGATATGTAGACGTTCGGATCGTCATTTTAGGGGTTGAAAAGGTGCCCAAAGTAAGTTTTGTTTGAAAAAACTTAGTGTTTTTTCATACTTTGACCAATGATTTGTCGTGTGTGAAGACTCCGAAACGTCAATATTTTATATAGAACTTGATATTTTTTCTGCGTACAATAATGTAGGCTCAATACATCAAGGATACGTAGACGTTCGGATAATCATTTTAGCGGTTGAAAAGGTACCCGAAGTAAGTTTTGTTTAAGGTTTAAGTGTTTTGTTTTTTAAGGTTTTGATTTAAGCGTGTTATTTTTTAATCACGACAAAACATTATTTTGAATATAAATATAATTCTAAAAAATATAGGGAGAAAAACTAGTTGTAAAGTGGTCAAACTTTAGATGGTCATAACTTTGCGCTCGGACGTCCTTTTTATGCGTTTTTTTTTTTGAACTTGCGTATTTTTTCGAGATTTACGCAGACAAACCGCCATAGGCGGTTTGGCCGAGCCGATTTTTGAAAAAACACCTTTTATTCCATTCAATTTCAATTTTCTCCCAAATTGTCCTGAAATTTTCAGTTTTATTTACTTATAAGATGATGATACGCAATATATTTCAACGTAAAAATCCCAGGATAATGTAGCTGTGAATGTCAATTTCACTTCTGCGGTTTCAATTTTTGAAAATAAAGCTGACTAATTTTCTCGACATATAAAGTTGACTAAAATAACCTTACAGTCAAACACTAAGTTTTTTCAAACAAAACTTACTTCGGGTACCTTTTCAACCGCTAAAATGATTATCCGAACGTCTACGTATCCTTGATGTATTGAGCCTACATTATTGTACGCAGAAAAAATATCAAGTTCTATATGAAATATTGACGTTTCGGAGTCTTCACACACGACTAATCATTGGTCAAAGTATGAAAAAGCACTAAGTTTTTTCAAACAAAACTTACTTCGGGCACCTTTTCAACCCCTAAAATGACGATCCGAACGTCTACATATCCTTGATGTATTGAGCCTACATTATTGTACGCAGAAAAAAATATCATGTTCTATATAAAATATTGACGTTTC
Organism: Lycium barbarum; assembly: GCF_019175385.1. NCBI lineage: Eukaryota > Viridiplantae > Streptophyta > Magnoliopsida > Solanales > Solanaceae > Lycium > Lycium barbarum. The sequence continues at coordinate 81,924,235 of NC_083342.1, read as the reverse complement.
GGAGTCTTCACGCACGATTAATTATTGATCAAAGTATGAAAAAACACACTAAGTGTTACAAAAAAAAAAGTTTACTAAATTTTTAGTGCTCGAAAAAAAAAAAAAAAAAAAAAAACGTTATTGGTAAAACGTGGACTGGTCCACGTTTTACTAAATATATTTGTAAAACGTGGACTGGTCCACGTTTTACAAACATATTTAGTAAAACGTGGACCAGTCCACGTTTTACAAATATATTTAGTAAAACGTGGACTGATCCACGTTATGCGTTCAATTTTTTTTTTTTTAATTTTTCGTGAAAAACTTTGGGGTATAACGTGGATCAGCCCACGATATACCCCTTTTGGTATATAAATTTTTGGACATCCCCTTTTGGTAAAAACCGTGTATTTTTATACCCTTTAGGCTCCGGACTCCATAATAAATATCTAACTTAAAATTTAGTAGAAATTGAATTTCATATAGGGTAGAAAACTAAGAAGTAGTAGAAGAAAGTAGAACCTGATTTGTTGCCACTTTCTTTTTGGTATAAAATATTAAGAAGAAGACATGCGTTGCCTAACTTGCATTACCTTCTCCATACTTTTTCAAAGTAAGATCACCATAAACTTTTATTTTTGCTTTCTTTGTCAACTGATCGATGTATAAATCAGAGATAGATCAACGATCATGACTCAAGTTATAACGCCGCACATAAACTTTTTCAAATCCTCGGAGAATCTAAAAAGTCACCAGGTTCAACCGTTCAAGAGTGTAAGAATTTTCGGTGGTTTTGGAAAAAAGAAAAAATATATTGTTTTCTCCTTTATCACTAAACTTGAACTTTCATGCTTTGTGTAGTACCATAATAATTGTTTTGAACTAGTGACCATTACTCTTGTCCCGAACAATAGGGTGATTTTTCGGTGTTTTACCTCGTAAAGAAAAAACCATGATGCTAATGTGTGTAGTTCCAAAGTCGATGATGGTAGCCCTTGATAAATTTGAAGGTTGTGCTTTTCCCTTCCTGGTGCGGCCACCGATCTATTTGCTAGGAAAAATGACGTCGGTTTTCCATGCTAGATGATTTGGCATTTTTGGAAGCATGAATCTGACTTTGACTTCGTCATCAACATAAGAAGATAAGTTTGTGAATGGAAGATTGTGTCTGTTAATGAGGGGAGTATGATGGATGACTTCAGGATTGGTGTGGAGTATTTAATTTTAGAAGGATATTAAGTTATTTAAAAGGGTAGTTATGTCTTTTAAAAATTTTAATTTTAGGACATGCCGCCTTCAAACTGAATTTTGTTTCCAATTCGGCTTTGGAGAACGGCATTGTGTCTTTTCTATAATGCTAGGACATCAATCATTTGCAATGTTGAAGGCACGTGTTACATTGCCAATGGCCATGTATTAGTTAGGTTCTAAACAAATCCAACAGTCACGACCCTTATCATTTTTTTTTGTCATTGTTTTTGTACGTAAGATAGTTAGGCAAGTAAGAAGGGTATTTATGTAATTTAACTTTTGAGTTTTGGAATGCATGATTTTAATATAATATAGATATAGATATAGATAGATATATACATACATACTAGTGTCGTTTGGCCCGGGCTCACATTAAAATTTATATTAACAAACCTTTTTTGTGGTTTTTTTTTTTTTGCTACTCCTGCTTTTTATTTTGTTTTTGTAACATTATATTAGTTGTAAAAGTAGTTCGACACTTTCTCAATGTTTCTAATATATTGAATCATATAGAAGTTTTTGTAAGTTAGAAAAAAATATTTTTCTTAGAGTATATCTAGACTTCCTTTTTATTTTCAAACAAATGCAAAGTTGCTTAAAATTTGCCAAAATGTACAATGACAAATAATATAAAGGGTAATCTAATAGTCGACTCGGTCCATATTAGCTTGGGCGCACCCCTTAAGAAATCACTTATCCTTAGAAAGTAAGAAGCATTTTTACTAAATCACCTTAATTAAAGAGTGAGAAGGGGAGCCTTGGCGTAACTGGTAAAGTTGCTGCCATGTGACCAGGAGGTCACGGGTTCGAGCCGTGAAAACAGCCTCTTGCAGAAATGCAAGGTAAGGCTGCGTACAATAGACCCTTGTGGTCCGGCCCTTCCCCGGACCCCGCGCATAGCGGGAGCTTAGTGCACCGGGCTGCCCACCTTAATTAAAGAGTGTCCATTTAATATGATTTTTTGGTTGTGTAAAAATTTACTTATCTAAATAATGATAAATTTGATATATAAAACTATTAATATCTTCTTAATTATATATAAAATATATTTATTTGGACTAAATATAAAAGCTAAAAGTACCATATAAAAAAAATTCACAAAAAGTATTATAAATATTAATATACACCAATTTTAGGGATCCACATAGAAATGGACAAAAAAATACAGTGGAAAATGAGAATAGGCTAAGGAAGTCAAAAGGAAAGCCTAACCATTAGTTAGAATCTAACTAAGTGATACAAAATCTTTAGATTTCCCCTTATTATAAGTAGTAATATATATATATATATATATATATATATATATATACTGTGCATGTTGAGATTATTCTTCCTGTAAAATATAAAACTTTTTAAAATCGTTAAAAAGACATGAAACCAACATAAGCATAAGCAATCACAATCAAATCTGATTATCAAGTAGATCATTTAATCTAAAAATTTCACAATTAAATTAAGTATATAATCCAACATTTATTATCAGATTCCAAAATGATTTTATCTTAAATCATGATTTCTCGTTGAGGAAAGCATTGTCAAAGTTCAAGTTCTTCTCATATAACTCAAGTTCACTACCTTCTTTTATCATAAAATATTAAGAAAACATATCTGATAAAATTGTTTTTGTTACACTTTAATTTAATCTAAAATAATGAAACAAAACCCACAACCTAATAATACAAAGTTTTATCTTTCAATGTGTAAAGTTCTTAAATACTATCTTGCTAACCATCATGTAGCATGCTCAATGTTGAGGGATAGACATACTACCTTATTATTGATTTCTTGAACTTCTTGATAGATCTAAAAATCTTTCATCAGATTTATGAGATAAAATTTGTTATGTCCTGCAAAACGGAAGACAAAGGAAAACGTAAATAAATGAATTGAAAATTAGAAAATTTTCACCAACACATTGATTAAATACAAAAAGTATCAACAATCAAAAAATTATATGAAGCTAACACGTTTAAGAAATTTTCTTTTGGTTCATGAGTACTTGACTCACACCATCATATAAGAGTTACTGGCAGATTTATATGTAGAGGTATATTTAAGGGAAATAGTAAGAAAAAAAAAGTCATTTAAGAGATTCAAAATCTGGCTAAAAGGCATTAATTATTCACTTTCCAATCTTATGTTATTCTTTCTTGATTTTCTCAATTTGAATGAATCATGATATTCTCTATTATATAATTACTTTTTATATGGTACGTAATATTTAAACTGCAATATTTTAATTAGCAAATAAGAATAACGTTTTAATATAGAAGATGAATTATTATTATTAAAAATTGTTGATAAGAAAACACTTCTTCTTAAAAAAGAAGTAAACGTGATGAATTTGACATATCAAAATGACTTTGTTGTGTTCCTTATTTTGTGAAATTTAAATTGAATGTTTTATAAGAATTTTTCACCATATTGTTATGTATAAGTGTAATAATACATTTTTGATTTTGGAAAAGCGATAAATTTATTAATCAAACTAATTTCATAATACTATCCTTCACCAATCACCACTATTTTTTGACGTGTTTTAGAAAAAATATTTTCTATTTTAAATTATAGTTGTACATAATTATAGGAATCCTCCTTATAAAATAGGGAAACTTATTTTTCAAAAGCTTTTGGAATCTATTTACTGTGAAAACAGGAATCAATATAATATAGATTTTTGAATTCTATCATGTAATATCATATCTTACATTTTAAAGGAGTATTCTTGACTATAAATTAGATCAAAAAATATCAATTAATTATATTTCTCCAATCAAATTCAATAAATTAGGTGAGTACATTTAATATAATACAGATTTTTGAATTTTGTCATGTAATATTATATCTTACCTTTTAGAGGAGTATTCTTGACTATATATTAGATCCAAGAATATCAATTAATTATATTTCTCCAATCAAATCCAATAAATTAGGTGAGTACATGTAATAATGTCAATTAATAACTCTTTTTAAAATCCAATCAATTAGAATTTGTTGCCAAGTGGGTTGTTCATATTACGCCACTTGACTTAATATTAAGCTAGACTACCCTCCTTTTATTATAATATAAATATAGATATAGACTAATTATTGCTATTGTATTGCCAAAGTAGTACGTATACATTTCAATTCTGTACCCTTTTTTAAGTTTTTTTTTAATTATATCATGTAATATTAGGTGAGTATATTTAATAAGAATTAATGCATTTATTACTATTAATTATTGCTATTGTATTGCCAAAGTAGTACGTATACATTTCAATTCTGTACGCTTTTCTAAGGTTTTTTATTTATTTAAATTCTATATATAATATTATATCTTATCATTTAAAGGAGTATTCTTGACTATAAATTAGATCCAAGAATATCAATTAATTATATTTCTCCAATCACGTACACTAAATTAGATCCAAGAATATCAATTAATTATATTTCTCCAATGAAGTACACTAAATTAGGTGAGTTCATTTAATAATGTCAATTAATTTATTTTTAAAATCCAATCAAATAGAATTTGTTGCCAAGTGGCTTGTTCATATTACGCCACTTGGCTTAATATTAAGCTAGACTACCCTCCTTTTATTATAATATAGATAAGTGTAGTTTAATTAGCTAATTATTAGGTACAAAAATTACTAAAGTAAAAGATTAATTTAATAAAATTCAAAGTAAAATAAAATAGGTAGCTACGGGTATGAAGATGTATGTGCTATATTTTAAGAACGGTACTTTAAATAATTGACTCACTACTTTGTAAATATACAATGTTTTTTGAGCAACTAGTTGGTATAATAATAACAATAAGATGATAACAGTGATCGTAATATAATAATTTTAAAAAAATAGTTATAAGTATAAACATGATAGTGATACGTCGCTAATAAGAAACAGTCAAATACATATTTATAAATATACCAGTAGGATTAGCACAATATAACAAGACCAATATTGTGACCGAAAAAAAGATTAAAGGAATAAAATAGAAGGAAGGAGGGTCAAAATTGAGTGTCAACACCCTGTTTATATACACAACTTGTAGATTCCCTAGGACAGACCTGCTCTAATACCAAATTTGTTACGCCCCAATTCTAGAGAGGCGTGGCTGGCACCCGGTTCCATACTCAGCCCGAATGTACCACTCTGAAACTGTAACTCTGGAGGGGTACCCCTCAACTTAGGCCGACGAGGCCTGCCTGCAAACAGACAATACCAACCAAGGCCGATGAGGCCATAATACTGAATCATCTGTAAGTAATAACTATCATATCTGAAGGGCACACATACTCAAAACATATATACATAACTGTGCAGGCCGACGAGGCCACTATGAACGTCTACATCCCACAGTACCAAAATGAACATGTACATAGGGCCGACAAGGCCACAATACTGACATACAAAACATACAAGACTCGTCTACAAGCCTCTAAAGATCATAAAGCTGTATCATGGTCGAGACAAGGTCCCGGCCTACCCATCAAGTCTATATACACAAAAGAGACTCCCAAGTCTAGACCTGGCAACTCCGGATGAGTGGAGCTTACCAATAAGTTGATGATGGCTGGTCCTAGCTACTGGGAGGTCTATCTGGTTGCCTGTCAGAGCCTGCAGGCATGAATGCAGCGCCCCCCGCAAAAGGGACGTCAGTACGAAATAATGTACCGAGTATGTAAGGCAATAGAATAACTGAAATTGAAACTGAATTGTAAAGTATAGTAATCTGGAAACCAATGTATGCCCTGAAATATACTTACCTGATCCAACACAACACCATACAATATAATACTATCATAGCTAGCCAGCCACATATAGGGCTCGGTGTATCTCTCACTGACCAAGTAGTCAGACAACTATAAAATCTCACTGACCGTAAGGAAAGGCAAAAATAAAATCTCACTGACCATAGGCCAGGCAATAATAATGTCTCACTGACCAAGTGGCCAGGCAATAATAATGTATAGATGATGTATATCATGTATATTCTAGAATGTATAAAGGCACTGACATGTCTTTCTATCTCTTCTAACATCAAGGAACGGATAAGAATCCCTCAGAAAATACAACACACACGCTCGGGAAACTGTGTACCACTAAGACAAGATCTAAATCGATAAGTTTCTCTTCATATGATTCGTTAAGCTCTCGCTAGATATGAGATTATGCCAAGAAAAGAAAGGATATCCATTACATACCTCGTGTCTTCAATAAGAACCAACAACGAACTCGTCACAACTAGTATGCCAACCTTATAACAAAGGTACACATTTATTAACTTAGGGATCGCTAGTGTATAACGTATATCTAATGACAACTTGTCTCTTCAAATGAATCATACAACATTTCCCCTTTTTCTTAACGATCACAATTCAACCAACAATATCAAAAATAACAACTACAACCTCCATTCCTCCTTGGATCCAAATCACAAACAATACAAGAGTACACACAAATCAGCCCGATATACACTTATATACAATGTCGCTATACACTTTACCTTTTCATATTCATGGAGCATAACAACAACAAAAACCATCAGAGTACAAGGTAAATTCTTCAACAACACATCAACATCATGCTTTAAAACAACCCATAAGTTAAACACAAGTTCTAGCATAACCTTGGGTTTTCCTTCCACAAATTCCATCTCCAACTAGTTGATTAAGGACTAAATAAGTTCAAGAATACAAAGAAGAGATCAAACCTTACCTTTACGCACAAGAACAACTCCCAAATTAGATTATTGAGGAAAGCCCCAACTTCAACACCAAGAAGAACACTTTCATCCCATCAACTACTACTAACTTCAAACACTTGAATTACTTTGATTTACCTTGGATTTGCTTCAATTTGATCTAAGAACTTATGGAGAGGGTTTTAGAGAGTGTAGGGTTTGTGGTAGATGAAAAATGAATCAATCAATTGATGAAATGAAATAAATAAACTCCACCTAAAATCAGCCGCCTCAAAGTACGCCCCAAATGTACCGGCCGTACATGGGACTGTACCTAGTGGCTGAAAATTATGACATTCTACCTAAGACATATAGTGGAGCCTCTAAAATTTACGGGCTGTACTTCCATTGTACAGGCCGTACATCTCCAGCCAAACTTCGATTTTCGGCGTAATGTATTCTCTTTGATTTGTTTAACCTCTAAACCTTCCAATACTTACTAAACATGGCATTAAACTCTTATATACTTAAGATTAACATGGCTAATATCTTATAGCCTCAAAGATAATCCCACTCTCCAAGTCAACATCAATTAACTCACGGCGAAACTTAACGTACAAAAGTACAAGGTGTAACATTTCCCCCCTCAGAAACATTCATCCTCGAATGTTAAACTCTTAGAGGCCTATAGAAATTCTGGCAGAGTCTCCCCTGTAATAGTACTGCAACCAACCTGTCACACAGCCAGAAACACAACATAATGCCACACAGGGCTACAATAATCAACAATAACTATGGCCTCACACGACCAACAAAAGCAACTACCAACATGATACTCACCTGAATGCGATGGTGTCTTAGTCTGAGTCACCTCTGTGATTGGGAGCCGGTGCAGGTATCTAGACTTCATATCTTCATCGGCTTCCCAAGTCATCTCCTCAACATTCTAGTGTCTCCAGAGTACTTTCACTGAAGCCACGTCCTTAGTCCTTGACCAACGAACATAACTGTCACGACCCAACCCGCCATGACTGGCACCCATCTAAATCCTTGTGGGCGAACCAACATACAAGACACCTAGCCATTCAATCCGGTTTTATATTAACCAAGCTAGACAAATATTACTCGTTTAATAACAAAAGAACAAGTAAATCATGCCATAAATACTGAAATAAGTGCGGAAGTTCTAACTATTACAATCTCCAAAATCCGAAAGTCATCGTACAGGACTCTAAGCCAAAAATATGTCTAAGAATCTAAAGTCTAACAAGTAAGTAATCCATAATGTCTAGAGTACGAAAAGACATCATAGCAAGAAGATCATCGGGCAGGCTGGCATGGGAAGAAGCTCACCCCAAAATTCGTCAATAAATATCTTCCACGCTAGATGTAAGGACGATCAGCGGTCTCTATATCAAAATCTGCACTCAAAGAATGCATCAAGGTAATATCAGTACAAACACTATGTACCGGTAAGCATAATAGGCCGACTAAGCTTAGTATCATGCATATTTTGTAAATATAATAGAATAAAACAAGCCAGTCAACAGTCATGAATATCAATAAATCACAACAAGTTAACCAGAACAATCACAATCAAAGCACCAAGATGTCAAGCATCATAGTCACGTAAGCCACAACGAAAATAAATTTACCACAATAACCTCACTAGCTATACATACATGCTAGCTGATGTCTTAGCTCAGTAGCCATGACCTGCAGGGGACCCATGGTGTCCATGTACCACTCGTTCCGGAATACCCCTCGGACCCGAGCACAAACCTTCGCCCCGGATCGAACCTTGGTCGTCGGACATATCAAGTATCTCTCGTTTCCGGAACTATCCTCGGACCACGAGCCCATAATTTAGGTCACATGAGTGCCTTTCCATACCTTTTAACAGCTCCTACGAGTCTGGCTCGAGCTCGCCTCCCTGTCTACCTGTGGGCATGAACACATCGTCCAAAGAAAACGGACGTCAGTACGAATATTATATTGAGTATGTAAGACAAGAGTGAAATAAATATAATAGGAGGAGCGTGAGCCATAAGAGAAAGATATAACCTGCAAGAGTGTCATAAGCAAATACATTTCGTACATATATCATAATTCACATAATCATGGTACATATGTCATCACATCACATATCTCGTCACATCACAATCCTCATCGTTATCCCGTGTCCGGGTAACCATCATATGCCGCCCATTAGTGGTGATCATGCCCGGCCCTCTAGGCTCAGTGTAACATCGCAGCCCGCCTTAGCGGTGACATGCCCGGCCATTCTGGCACGGTGGAATTTTATCATCACATAATCAATCATAACCCATCACTATTGCACATTTCATGAACGTATCATAATCTTATCATAGCTTGACGTGTTCATGCATAACATAGGCATATTATGAGCTAGCATTATTGATCATCTTATAGACATATCATAACTTAGAAATTTTTTTCCACATTTATCATTAGGAGAAGTACATTAAACTTTGAAGTCAACCGTAACTACATCGGGGTGACATAAGGTCGTGAACCCCCGATTATATTATGAACATTTACGAGTAGCCTGCCTCACCTTGAAGGAAATAATACATAAGGTGAGTGTGAGCAATAATATCATGAACTCTCGAATCGCTATACTTTAACTCATTATCATCACTATCGTGCTCGTATGTAGTGTGGTATATTTACAGACTCATAAGCTCCATCATATAGGAGGATCATGGAAAAACTTGGAAGATTCATGCCTTTGAAGGAAGGGATAAGCCTTACATACCTTTGACGTTTAGCTAATCTATCGCTTGCTTGTTCTTCTTTAATGCACACGTTCTACCTTCAAGAGAATTTATATCGTCATTAGCTAAGCAATTATAAGAACGGGCTTTCTAAAGCTAGGGAAAATTGGGCAGCACTTCCTTTGTTTATACTACTTTTCCCATAGTCTTTATCAACTCCCAAACTCTCACAACAACATTCACAATATTGCAATCAACAATCATCATTTATATACATTGACCACAATCCACCATTGCTCTTCAATTTCTCCACATTTATGGTTATAGCTTACTATCGCGTTTCCTCATATATAATAATTATTTTATGGTCTAAATGTCATTTATAACGTATTCATAATCACAATACTCCAACATTCATAATTCAACCCGACTACCATCCAACCATGACACTATTCACTCATGAATGACCCATTTCCTATGTCTTTTTACATTTCAAGTATCTTAACCTTCTAATACCTTAAACAACATGGTTTAGTCATGAAACTTATCTTAGATGATGGTTGAACAAGCCTTGAATGGAATTACTCCTCTAGCATCAAAACCCTACTTCACTTCCTTTGGGTTTTCTTGAGAGAGATAAACTTTAGCTAGGTTTCATACACTTTGTTTCATGGATTTGGTGTTATTGATCATGGATTTCCTTTGATTTTCTTGTAATTGAAGAGTGGAGAGTATTCTAGAGGTTTCTGGAGAGAAATATCGTGAAGATGAAATGAATTTAATGAGCTTGGGTCTTCTTTTAATGACTTACAATCTGATTCGGAATGAACAGTAGTTGAAGTGCACAGTGGTTGTAAACCCAGTTTACGGTCCGTATTCCAGTTTACGGGCCGTATTTCGTGGTCGTATTTAAGCATATCAAAACCAGAAAGGTATGCTGGGGATCATGGTGATTTACGATCGCAGTTTATGGGCCGTATTTCAATTTACGGTCCGTATTCCAAGTCGTATTTAACCATTTGAACATTTGACAGAAAGTTGAAGTTTTGTAAGTTGGAGTACGTCATGGTGGTTTACGGGCCGTATACTACTTTACGGTCCGTATTTCATTTTACGATCAACTGGGCCAAAGTGCAAATCGGTAACTTTCACATCTTCAGAATCTATAATTAGTCATTGTGGAGCATAACCTTATCCCTTATTCCCATTGCCTTTGAAATCTTACTTAGGGTCGTCAAACATCATTCCCTTCTGATTAAAACACCATATACTCGTATTCTTCGTTAGTCTATTCATTGTACGTTCACGGGGAAATTTCTGAGGTGTAACAATATGATTCGTTAAGCTCTTGCTAGATATGGGATCATGCCAAGAAAAGAAAGGATAGCCATTACATACCTCGTGTCGTCAATACGAACCAACAACGAACTCGTCGCAACTAGTACACCAACCCTATAACAAAGGTATACATTTATTAACTTAAGGATCGCTAGTTTATTGTCACAACCCAATCGGAGGGCCATGACGGGCACTCGGAGCTAACCTCCCGAGCACCTCTGAACATACATCTCATAATCATTTCTAGGTGGGCCATGAGCTAGGTCAAGGGCATCATACTCTGTAAGGGCATATATCACAAGATAATGGCACATCTCCATATAATCATCAACAGCTATGCCCATAAACATGAGCTAACAGGGCTGCCAAATTATTATACAACAATATAAACTGATGAGGTTATGAAACTTCTAACTGTCCACACATGTCCACGAGACTCTATATAGAGTACTGAAAATCATAAGGACAGGACAGGACCCCGCCCTGCCAAAGTATATACACAAAAAGAGAATACCAATAGACTGCAGCTCTGAAATAAGTAGAGCGCTCATAAACTTCGATGATGAAGCTCCTCGGGATCGGATCCGTCTCCCTGTCTACCTGTGAGCATGAACGCAGCATCCATAAGAAAGGACGTCATTACGTATAATGTACTGAGTATGTAAGGCATGAATAAAAACATAATCAAAAGATAAAGGAGCATGAGATGAAAAAGATAGCCTGTATATCTGATTGCCTGTTAAGGCGAATACCATGCATGCTAACTTTTATTTTCAAACAACATCATAAATATATAAGTAAACGGCCCGACCATATAGGTATGGTGTGATGCTTCCCGGCCATATAGGCATGGTGTTATCATCATTATCCCGCGTCTGGGCATCCCGCATCCAGGATGATATCATAAGCTGTCCACCGCAGTGGTGTGTCTGCCCGGACGCCTATAGGGCGGCGCGGTGTTATACTGCCCGGCCATGTAGGTACGGTGTTATAAAAATCACATATATAAAGACATATAGCATGCATGAGAGCCCAATTAAAAGCTACAACTCTATCAGAGTGACATAAGGTCGGTAACCTCCGATTTCTATTATGGAACAATCATCATCGTTATATCTCACCTCGAAGGAATAAGTAACATAAGGTGAGATCAACAACAATGAATAAAATCAAGAAAATCATGAAATAAGCTCAATAGTCTCATAATAGCATCTGTCACGACCCGACTAGGGCTATGACGGGTACCCGGGGCTAACCACAGAGCACCACTCGTTCTATTACTCATTCTGCGTATAATCGTATTTCTTATGCTCATATTCCTAGAAAAATCATTCTTCATTTGGAAACATAATTACTTGCATATACATAAGCCCTTCGGCTATCAAAATAGTAATATATACATATACCATAGTAACATCGTGAGACCATGCTACCCACACATACGTATCTACGAGCCTCTACTAGAGTACTAGACATATGGACGGGACAAGACCCCATCGTGCCCAAAATACATATATATATATATATATATATATACACACACACACACACACACAAAAGAATCAACCAAATAGCACTTCCGGAATAATGGAGTGCTCCTGTAAATCTGCTGGTGGCTCCTATGGGTGTGCACCGCCTCCCTGTCTACCTGTGGGCATGAATACAACGTCCAAAGAAAACGGACATCAGTACGAATATTGTACTGAGTATGTAAGGCATGAATGAAATGAACATAATAGAGAAATCATAAGACATAAGATGAAGATATAACCTGCGTAACTTTTAAGGGTGGATACCTTTCATGCCTATATCATCTATAATCATAGTACAGGTATCGTCATAGCGCATACATCATATATATATATCGTAGTACCGTATCTGCTCACACACATAAAGCATCATTCGTATTTGGCCACGTAGTGGCTCGATAATATCCGTATTCGGCCACGTAGTAGCTCGACAATATCACATACATGTCTTCCGTACCCGGCCATAACAAGGATCGGTATATCTCATCATCATCATTTCCATCACATACATCTCATAAGCTTATCATAACCTTTCATAAAACATACATTTGAATTTAAAGACATTCTATGAAAAACATATCATATCCGTAGCATGAACTTCGTAAAAATATCGTATGATAGGCTTTATAATCTCTAAACTTAGGCTCATCATTACCATCATCGTGTCTATAGCATACCTCTTACCTTTATCTCATATGAAACCCCCTATGAACATAAACTCATAACTTTTCGGAACATTGGTCATAGGACATGCATTAGAGCTTATAGACAATCTATAACAATGTCGGGGTGACATAAGGTCGAGAACCCCGATTCCATTATAGAGTAATCATATTCATCATATCTCACCTTGAAGGAACTAAAATTTTAAGGTGAGTGTACACCGTGAACAACATCAAAGGATCGTAAGTAGGATCTTTAACTTCATCGATATTATATCTTGCCTTAGAACCTCTAGGCTTAAACTTACCATATTTATTTTCGTATTCATGACATATTTCACATCTTTATCTCATAAGAAGCTCTTTATCAATATTGTCTCATAGTTCCCAGAATGTAAGAAAGTCATGGAGAGGTAGGGAAATAATATCATAGGAATCATATAAGGGTCATTAGCTTCGTAGGAATATCGTATCATGAGCTTTAGGACTTCTAGAATTAGATTCATTATCGGTATAGTCATGCTCGTAACGTATCTCTTTTCTTTATCTCGTATAAAGCTCTTTATACTCATAGATTCATAATTCCCGATATGTAGGAAAATCATGGAAAGATAGGAGGATTCATACCATAAGAGTCATGCCTTAGAAAGAAAGGACTAGCCTTACATACCTCTTTCGTTTAACAATTTCCATTGCTTGACTGTTCTCCTTCAATGATCACGTTTCTACCTTCAAGAGAATTCGCATTCACATTAGCTAATCGATTATATGAACGTGCTTACTAAAGCTAGGGAAAATTGGGCAGCATTTCCTTTGTTTATACAACCTTTCCCATATCGTATATCAACTCCCAAACATTTATAATAACGTTCACAATATCATAACCAACAATCTTCATTCATCTACACTACCCGCATTTCACAATTCCACTTCAATTCATCCATAATCATGGTCATAGTATACTAGTACGTTTTCTTACATATAATACCTATCCCGTGTTATCAATATTATTTATAACATACTTACAATCACAACATATCAATATTCACGACTCATTCCAAACTACTACTCAAAATCTCATTATTCTCATGTTTATGACCCATTTCCTATATCCTTCTACAATCCAAGTGTTTCAACTTCCAAACAGCTTAAACAACATGGGAATACCATAAATCTTACCTTAGATAGTGTAGGACCAAGTTTTGGATGATAATCTTTCACTTGAAGAAAAACCCTTGCTTCAATCCAATGGGGTTTCTTGCCTTGGATGAACTCCAATGAGTTTCTTACACTTGTTTTCCTTGGTTTGATGAATTTGATCACTAATATCTCTTGAATTCTTGTGGGATAAGTGTTCTAGAGAGTTCTAGAGAGAAGGAAAGTGAAGGGGAAATGAAATGAAATGAACATGGCCCCTTATTAAATACCCAAAATTTGTCCCGACACATTTATACGGACACACATACGGTCCGTACAATTTATACTGTCCGTATGTGTGACCGTATAATGGTCCCAGCGGAGGCTCTTCTTTGGACAGGTTACACGGCCAGACTTACGACCCGTATCTTTTGTACGGTCCGTATAGTGGACCGTACAATCCGCAGTTTTTCGAAACTCGTTCTCGTCGACTCGTTTGATCTCCAATCCTTATGGAACCTTCTTAACACTTCTTTAACACCTCATTACCAATCTAAAGGGCATTATAGCTCTTCTCCCAAGCATCATTAAATCATCATTAACTCGTTACTCGTAAATCCTTTCCGATACATCTCGTATGTCTTGCCTCCTCTTGGCAACTTTCTTCTCTTACTTCGAATGTCTTTGAAATCTCATTTAGAATCTTCAAATGTCATTTATTACTTATCAAAACATCGCATATGTCGTGCCCTCCATCAGTCTATTCACTGTGCATGAACGAAATTTTTTTCCGAGGTGTAACAGCATCAAATCCATAAGTCTTGGAATCTCTAGAAATGAAATCATCATCATAGAAAACATCTATCTTTAGCATCATAAGAACTTCGAGAATCATGAACTTCTAACTTTTTCGAAAAAAGGATATTATGTAAGTCATGTATGGGTTCATAAGAAGAGAATCATGCTTTTAGAAAGAAAGGGACTTAGCCTTAATATACCTTTTTGGTCTCCTTAATTACTTAATGCTTATCCTCCCAAGCTCGTAAATCTACATTCAAGAGAATTCATATTATTGTTAGGATTATCGTCATATGCTTGTCTTAAGACTTCAAATTATTACCTTTTAGAATCTGCCGAAATTCGGGCAGCATCTCCTCTGTTTATATACCTAGCCCAAAATCACAATACCAACAACCAATAACAACAACAACATTAACATCATCACATTATCATCAGTACCAAAATACTGCATAAAACATCCCACACAATGTTTTCCCAATGTCTCAACCAATCACTAGCCTTTACGAGGCCTTAACAACTAAATCTCCACAATACAATTCATAATATCAATAATAGGGAGAAACCTTACCTCAATCAAATTTGGAAGAGCTTGAAATCTTATTTATCTTGAACAGCCTCCTTTGATTCATTGAGATTCGATGTTTTGAACAAGGACTCCAAGACCTTATACAATTCCCGAGCCTCATATACAGTCCCGTCACTTTAATCCTCTTAAAAAATGATCCCTCAATAATTCTAGAGTCTCTCAAGTGTTTTTGGGTGAAGAGGAGTGGAGAAAATGAGGTTTAGGGTCAGATTTGGTCCTTAAATAGCTTCTAGAGGTCGGTTGCACCGACCTAGGATTTTCTTCAGCGCGATCGCGCACTGTACTGGCGCGTTCGCACACTGTATCTGGATGCGCCTCTGCGCGTTCGCGCACTGTGCTGGCGCATTTGCGCAGAGTAATCCCTGCTCCGCCAGCCTAACTTGTAAAGTTCATAACTCTCCACTCCGATGTCATATCAATGAGCGGTTTGTTGCGTTGGAAACTAGACTTCCTGAACTTCAATTTAGGATTTTGTTTCACTTCAAAACCCCTAATATACTAGGAGATATTAGTTTCTCAAGTTAGATGAAATTATCGTGCGAAACCTTGCCCATCCTTTCTCCAAAGTGCCAACAAATTTAATTTCCTTAATTCACTTGGTCTCCAATTCATCCATGACCTAATGCATGAACCTAGGCCCTCATAACTATAAGATAGGCACATATAATCTCATATATCCTAGAAAATAACTCCAGTGTCTACATTTGAACAACTATCACCTAACGAATCTCAACATACAAAACTATGAGGTGTAACATCTATAACGTATAACGAATGATAACCTGTCTCTTAAACTGAATCGGACAACACTTCCCCTATTTATTAATGGCCACAATTAAACCAACAAGATCAAAAATAACAACTACAACCTCTTTCATTCCTCTTTATATCCATATCAGAAACAATACAAGAGTACACACAAATCAGCCCGATATACACTTATATACAATTTCGCTATATACTTTCCCTTTTCATATTCATGGAGTATAACAACAACAAAAACCATCAAAGTAGAAGGTAAATCCTTCAGCAACACATCAACATCATGCTTTAAAACAACCCATAAGTTCAACACAAGTTCTAGCACAACTTTGGGTTTTCCTTCCACAAATTCCATCTCCAACTAGCTGATTAAGGACTAAATAAGCCCAAGAACCCAAAGATGAGATCAAACCTTACCTTTATGCACAAGAACAACTCCTAAATCAGTTTACTTCACCAAGAGGAAAGCTCCAACGTCAACACCAAGAAGAACACTTCCATCCCATAGACTACTACTAACTTCAAGCACTTGAATCACTTTGATTTACCTTGGATTTGCTTCAATTTGATCTAGGATCTTAGGGAGAGGGTTTTAGAGAGTGTAGGGTCTGTGTTAGATGAAGAATGAATCAATCAAATGATGAAATGAAATAAATAAGCTCCAGTTAAAATTAGCCACCACAAAGTACGCCCCAAATGTACGGGCCATACTTTTAATGTATGGGTTGTACATTAGACTATACTGTCACACCCCGATGAGGGGCTTGATGGGAACTTGACCCTAGCGGCCGAGTATCACCTGACGTAACATAATAAAACCTTAGTATAACTATTCTGGTTATAACAGTTGTCATTTATGCATAAGAACACCTGCATCCAGAAAAGGCCCAACATATGGATAACATTTCTGTCTTTGCGAAATGCTGTGTACATATGCTAGCCGGCAGGGCTACAACATGGACATCATAAAATATCATATAGCCGTCCGGGCTACAACATATGCATCATAAGTATTCTGAAACTGTAGCAACCCCGTTTGGGAGGATTCCACTTACAAAACAAAAGCAAATTTCATACTTACAACGGTCAGAAGAAATTTATTTAATAAGATATTTACAATAATTTAGTAGCGGAAATAGACCCATGTGAACCAGTTTCAAAATACAACGTCTTAATCTCAAAATACAAACTATTTAAGTTTTCCAAGTTCAACATAAGTAATGAATTTAAAATACCACAAGACTTGGGCATGGACACTCCCAAAATAGTCAAGTCATTCAGCAAAACCAAGTTAAAAAAAATATTAGCATCATGACCCAAATTTCATTCAAAAGTGCATATCTAAGTGTATCACATGGATCACGTACAAGTCCCCAAAAGTATACAAAATGAACATGCTCATGCAAATGTGATCTTCCTCTAAGCTTCCAAAGAGTCTACTTCAAATGGCCATCCTTAAGTCTCCCTTAGAACATCACCTACGATTGTAACAAACTATCGCTAAGCATAAAGCTTAGTGGCACATAAACTTAACTAAAATTTCATATAAAAAAGTATGCTATGTAAGGAGTATAAAAGTAAATTCTAGAAATGAGCATAAAATAGTTCAATGTATCAATATTCAAAATATCAAATGTCAAGAAGCTTTCCAAAGCTAATTCAAAAAGGTCCACTGATTAGTTAATTGAATAGTGAGCTATGTATCAAATGTGAGTGCAAGAAGTAAATTCAATACATAAGCTTATCCGATTTATCATCGAGTACTTAATCAATGTACGACATTTCAAGAGAACCACCAATCTATAAGATAGTTCAAGATACTAATATTTCAAATACCAAGTGTCAAGAAAGCTTTCGAAGATAATTCATGAAATGCCATTCAATTAGTTAATTTAATAGTAAGCTACGTATAAAAATGAGTACAAGAACTAAATTCAAGGAATAGACTTATCAAAGTAAGCTATGTACGATATTCAAGAGAATCAAATATCAACCCAAGAAGTAGTTCCAAATAACAATATTCATATCTCCAGTGTCAAGAAAGCTTCCCAAGCTAATTGTAGTTAGTTAATTTTGCCCAACACATACGTCATGCTATCACATCAAGCATAATCAAACAACAAGAAGGACCGAAGCCCAAATCAAGAAGGGTCGTCGCCCAATAATCAAGAGAATCATGAGCCATGTTGAAAGTGGCCTTCCACTCATACTCGAGAATGGACAAAAGTCCATCATCAAGACGAAATGTAAATCCAAAGTCATGATGGGCAAGATCCGAAATCAAGAAGGGTCGTCACCCAATAATCAAGAGAATCAAGGGCCATGTTGAAAGTGGCTTTCCACTCATACTCGAGAATGGACAAAAGTCCATCATCAAGATGAATTGCAAAATCCAAAGTCAAGATGGGCAAGATCCGAACAATACCGTGAGGTATGTCATTATAAGTGACAAAGTCACTATCACAAGAAGGACAATGTCCCAACAAGAATGCAATAATGCTCACGCAATCTGTATATATTGGCGAATTGAGTCGTCTTATAAAAATACTTCACATAACACCAATGTGATTTTAACTTACTCATAACTCAATTTCAAGATTATACCCTCAATGATAATGTTATCATATTCAAGTGTCTCAAGATATTCTTTCTCAACCAACAAAGAAAGTAAACTATTAAAGCAACAACAAAATCAATATGATAACAATTTAAAGTAGATACTATTTCACCAAGATTCAAGCTTCTCACAATATCTCAAACAAAATAAATTGAAAGAAAAGTTCATGTTTAGGTGCAAACCTTGGAGCTTTAGTGCTTCTAAAGCTCAAACAAACATCAAGAAGTTATAAATCCCCAAAGCAATTTCCTTTAGCTTGTACAAGAGTATATATATACCTTAAATACACAATCAAATATCTATTTAAGTTCAATGATTTTAGCACGTCGAAACTAAACATGATATCAGTGAAAATCACCCTGAACTATCGAAACAGAAATTCTGGACAGTACTACTGTCTTGTATTGTGGCTCAGTTTCAAAAGGGTAAACGACAAAAATAGACTTTGTGGTCTTAATGAAAGTTGTAGATATATGTCTTGGGGTTCCATATAAATTTAAATCACCCCAATATCAATTTCGTACAAAAATATATGCTCAAAATACTAACAGTAGTACGTGAAGGGTTTGTAAAAAAACAGAAATCTGGGCAACACCTGCCCTGTACTTCATCACCCCTTTTCGAGTAAATACAAGCAAAACTAGTTTTTGGAGCCTAAACAAAAGTTGTAGATCTATGAAATAGCTTCCCAGATCATCTTGGCTCACTTAAAACGAAATTTTATACAAGGAAATATGCTACAAATACTAACAACTGTCCAGTTCAAAAACGGGTTCGGTAAACTTACCTCGAAAGTGTAGAGTAGCTTGTGGCTTAATCAAAACAAGTCTTGTTGGTGATTTAGTGGAAGAATTTGGTGAGAGGAGAGGAGTTTTGGGATTTTCTTTTTCTCAAGAAATTGAAATAAAAGGAGTAAGAACTTTCCACAAGTATGGAGAGACTCCAATGGATGTTTAGAAGGAGGAGTAAAAGAGATATTTTTGGGAGAAAAGGGGCTTCCATACCTCTTCCTTAGGATGGAAGGAGTTTTCAACATATAATATCCAATCTTATCTATAAAGTGTATAGGATAACTATAAGATTTTTAAATAATATATTAACCTCCATACAAGATATTTTGTTAGTCATTCTCATTTTTACCCTTACCAAACTCTCTCTATCTCACTAAGGTTAGAATAATTTTCCACAAGTTACTAAACTAAGAAAATTTCCAAAGTCTAAAGAACAAACTACAAATATACTTGTGAATTAAACAAGGGAATATTAATACTTTAAACAAAACATCTTTTAAATAACGTAAGAACACAAATATAAAGAAAAGGGTAAGAATGTTTGACAACATATAATTTACACAATTAGTCAAATAATGTATAAAATGTTTCATAAAATTTTGGGGTGTTACAGAAACCATACATGACTCTGTCACCCACTATACTATCTATGAGCCTCTAAAAGTACGTACATCTGTTATCTCCATAACATGTAGATTCATTAAATACCCAACTAGCAAGCCCGACATAATGGTACTTGTTGACGTCTCACTGAAATTGGCGATCCTACCGAGAAGGTCCTCCTGCTCTGCCCGTCAGGACCTGCAACACGAAATGCAGTGCCCCAAGAAGTGGGACAGTCAGTACGGATGAAAGTATTGAGTATGTAAGGCAGGGAAGTAATAACCTTAGTGAAATATAAGTGTAAGTATGGGAGAGTAGTAATAACCTGTAACCTGTAACATCTGATGACACATACAACATGCAATGCATGAGAAAATCCTTTTTCATATGCAATAAATATACATAGTATATACATATATATAAATATAACGTACCTGGCCCTAACGGGACTCGGTGTGAAGCGTACTGTCACGACCCAACTAGGGGCCATGACGGGTACCCGGAGCTAACTACCGAGCACCGTTTATCATGCTGACTACCATTCTCCACCTGGGAATACATCATTTTCAATACAAACCTATCGTGAAACGATCTCCCAAAACATGCGTATGTACATGATATACAATGGAGAAGTCACATAACATCTACAACCCACACAAAAGTATCTACGAGCCTCTAACTGAAATACTGGAATCATAAAGACGGGACAGGACCCCGCCATGCCCCAATATATACACAAAATAATATATCAAAAACTACACCTCCGGGGTAGGGAAGTGCTCCTGTGCAAGCTGATCTGGCTCCTAAGAATCTGGGCCGTCCCCCTGTCTACCTGTGGGCATGAACACAGCGTCCAAAAAGAAAAGGACGTCAGTACGAACAATGTACTGAGTATGTAAGGCATACATGGTAACATAATAAGGAAATGTAGAAATCACGAAAAGAAAAGATAACTGTAATTGCTTGCCTCTTGAGGCGGGATCATACATGCTTACTTTTTACCTTTATACCATATCACACATACATATATAAGCTGTTTGAATTAATAACATCATTAGCCAGCGTCCGGGGTAATCATGTCACGCCGCCCACTAGTGGTGTCATGTCCGGCCATGTAGGCACGGTGTTATCATAAGCTGCCCGCCTTAGTGGTGTCATGTCCGGCCATGTAGGCACGGTGTTATCATAAGCTGCCCGCCTTAGTGGTGTCATGCCTGACCATCTAGGCACGGTGTAATCATAAGCCGCCCGCCTTAGCGGTGTCATGCCCGTCCACTTAGGCGCGGTGTAATAATACATATATATACTTATCATGAAGCATGCATAAGAGCTCAAGTAAACACTGTAACTCTATCAGAGTGACGTAAGATCGGTAACCTCCGATTACATTATGGAACATTATGATCGTCATGTCTCACCTTGAAGGAACTAGCATTATAAGGCGAGGCTATCAACAATGAATAACATCAAGGAATAATGTAAAGATCATTAACATCATAATAGCATCATATCATTATCATGGAACATATCTCATCTCTATCTCGTAGGAAGACTTTTAATACTCTTTAGCTTTCATCTTTTGGAATGTACGAAGGTCATGGGAATTACCGGAAAGAAATTACAATATATATAGGAATCATGCCTTTGAAGGAAGGGCTAGCCTTATATACCTTTATATCTTTTTAACTCTATTGTCTACTTGCTTGCCTTTCGAGCTCGCGATGCCACCTTCACGAGAATTTGTACTAAAATTAGACAACTGGAAACATACTTAAGCTTAAGCTAAATCAACTAAGAGTCAATGAAAATTTGGTGACATTTCCTTTGTTTCAACAAGTTCCTCCATAAAATAAGACAACCCTCAAACATCAATAAGAACACTCATAACAACATAGCCAATAAATTCTGCAAGTTCAACATTGTCTACTTCTTAAATCCACCTTCAAAATTGCGTATAACTGTCACACCCCAATCTTACCAGGGTGTGATGGGCACCCGACCCTTACTTAGGGCCGAGCGAACCCTCTGACCCTTAGTACACACATAATCTTTTTGGACTTTTAAATCAAATAAGAATGAAATACATAGTGAAGCTTTCAGAAATATTCTTTTTCGTGTTCTCAATTCAAACAAAATCTGTAATCATATGGAACTTATCACATAACACCGAATGACACATCGGCTGATGGAGCCGCTTACAAAACTGACATTCTATACCCACGACTTTGTATACAAAGTCTCTAACATCAATCAGAAATCATAACACATATACCCTGACTCGGCAACACTCCGAAAGGAAGTGGAGCTCGCCAATCCAGCTGAAGCATCTTTTAGAAATGTCCTTTACTCATCTGGATGTACCTGCGTGGCATGAAACGCAGCCCCCGAAGAAAGGGGGTCAGTACGGAAAATGTACTGAGCATGTAAGGCAAGAATCACAGTAAAAGAATCATAACTGATATAAGGGGTGCAGAAACATATACAATGTCCAGAATACCAAAACTCTTGCCTTTAAAGCATTGATCATACATATCATTATCACATAGCGTACCCGGCCCGTCATGGGACTCGGTGGATAAAATCGTGTCATCATACTTTCATATCATCATGCATGCATATACATATATATATATATTCCGTACCCGGCCCTCTAGTGAGGGACTCGGTGAATGAAGTCATACCGTACCCGACCCATTAAGGGATTCAGTGGATAGAATCATGCATGTGAACATCATATATCATATACATACCGTACCCGGCCCTCTAGTGAGGGACTCGGTGAATCAAATCATCATATGCCCTCCTGGCCACCATACCATATCATCATCTCATCATATCATCATATACATATACCGTACCCGACCCTCTAGTGAGGGACTCGGTGAACAATGCAGTGGAGTGCGCACGATAACATACCCGGCCCGGGACTCAGTGAAAGATATATTGAGGCGTGCACGAGCAGAGTAGTGAGAAACCATATGCATATAAATCAAGATTCGATAGATAGGTGCGCAAATCAACACTTGAGGATCATAAACACGTTTCGAGTCAATCCGATTTAGTATGAAAAAGTTATGGACGTTTTAGTACAGAACCTTCTACGAACGTTTCAGAAGCCATTTTTGTAAAATCAAAGCAACAATCATGTTAGGTACCTTTCAAATATCGTTATGGATCAAATCAAATAGAGCTTTTGGAACCATATGTACGTATCAAAATATATCAAAGACTCAATGGAATAATCAAACGTGCTATCATTTGAAAATCAAGACATTAGTCATATCAATTATCTCTCGAATGCCATTCGGAAACATATCAAATAGAACTTCGGACATCATAGATACGCATCGAAACCATATGAAGTAGCTTATGGAAATCAAAAAACTTTAGCCATCCTAGTGGCTCTAAGAGTAGAAGTTTATTTGAAATCATACATATACTTAGTCTGTTCGTTTCACAAGGATCATGCCAAAAGTAAGAAAGGGTAAGCCTTACATACCTTGTCCGCTTCCTAAGCTAATCCGAACTTAAGTCTCGGCTTTTCCAAAATCTACAACAATATTAGTGAATACCAAACATTAGCTACCGCTACTTAAGAATCCAATTCTAAACTAACACTTTATCTACAGAAATTTCGGCAGCATTTCCCCTGTAAATACAACCAACCCCGAGAATCCAACTCGGCCAAATTATCAACAACAATCCGAGAATTCAACTCGGACAAATTATCAACAACAATACCAATAGTATTAACATCATTTCCAATACCAACGTATGCCATAGAACAGCCCACACACTATTTTCTAAATTTCTCAACCAACCAATTTGCGGTATAACTATTTAGTAATTTTATTTCCGTAGAGAAGCTGAAATCAATACCAATAACATTAATAACAACATCCTACAAGAAATATATATATATTTTATCCAAAGTTCTCCTCAAACTCAAACCATAATTCAACAACATCAACAAACGAATTTATATCGCTATTTTCTCCATTCTAATCCGTTAAAACTTTAAATAAACTTGTTAACAATGAAAAGGGATCGTAATCTCACCCCAAGTGTGCAGCCATCACGTCCATCCTCTTTTTCTTGATTGATTTTTAGCTCATATTGAAGACAACGCAGCGTACAACACTTTTCCCTTCATGGGCTTCGGGATTCGGGGCTCAGATTTTGGTCAAAATTGGTTTTTCTTCTCTCCAAGGCTCCTCTTTCTCTTTTTCCAGATTTTTCTGGTGTTTTGGTATGAAAATTGAGGAGGAAAGGGCTGAAGTTTCACTTAAATAAACATGGGTCATGGGCCTAACCCGGTTGGGCTCGGATTGGGCCTAGCCCACTGACCTTTCTGTCTTAAAACGTCCATATCTCCTTGTCCCGACGTCATCTGTGGACCCACGACCTATGGTTGGAAAGCTAATTCAATTATCTACAACTTCTATTTGTTGGTATTGTTCCGAATTCCAAACTTATAATACCGGTCTTTCCCCTCGAAGTTAGATCACCCGAAAACGTTACTTAAAAATATTTGTTTGGAGGACTTCCACTTCGATTTGGCTCAAGGGTCCTTCTTGAGTTGTGTTTAACTTTGCATATGTGCTTCATATAATTTGTCATATGTCCAAAAAAAATCTCGACGTGTGGGCCCCACCTCAGCTTACAAATAATCCGACGTACTAAAATACAGGATACAACACTATCAACATGAGTTTAAATTATGTAGCAACAACATAATTGTCAATCAATTTTTTTTGAGGAAGCACGTGTCATGCTCATGCTCTGAAAATGCGGGGTATAACAATAACCATACCTATAATACAACATCGTATTCATTCTCATATAATACTCCTTTAACATCATTTGTATTATTCACCACAAGATTGCACTCATAATATGTCAAGAGTTATTATTCAAGTTATGTCATTATTCAAGAGTATCACTATTTCCATAATTGTACTCCATATTCTCCTGCCTTCCATAATCCAAGTCTTTTAACCTCTCAATATTCTTAACAACATGGAATAAACATAAAACTCACCTTTTATGATGTGGGAGTGGACTTTGGATGAGAGTACTTCACTTGAAGAAAACCCCACTTCAATACAAAAGGACTTCTTGATGTCTACAAACCCTAGTGAGCATCCATATGCTTGATTTTTACTAATTCTTGGTATTTACTCCTTGATTTCCCTTGGATAAATGATAATATGATGAGAGAAGTATTCTAGAACCTTCAAGACTTTGAGAGAGAATGAAATCTGAAAATTTGGGCCGTGACTTGTCTATTTATAGCTGGAACTGGAAAGTTCCAGAAAAGCAGTTCGACGAGCCGATCGACGAACCGTCGACTCACACCTGAGAAACTCTGATTGTAGAAACGTGTTGACGGTGGGGTCGACAGTCCCGTCGACTTGTCGACGGTCCGTCAATTTGGCCCGTCGACTGGCGCCTGCAGGTCTCAGTCTGCAGAAACATATTGACGGTCACTTACCACTTATTGAATTTTCTTATAATAATAGTTATCATTCTAGCATCCAAATGGCACCGTATGACTTGATCCCCAATTAGGTGGTTCGAGGTATGAGAGACTAAATTGATAGGACCAGTCTTGGTCCAGCAAGCTATAGAGAAAGTTAAGCTCGCACAGAATCGATTATTAACAGCTCAGAGTCATCAAAAGTCCTATGCAGATAATCGTCGAAGGGACTAAGAGTTCCAAGTGAAAGATTGGGTATTCTTAAAGGCGTCGCCGATGAAGGGGGTAATGAGATTTGGCAAAAAGGGGAAGCTTAGTCCCCAATACATTGGACCTTATGAGATTATACGCAAGGTAGGCAAAGTGGCTTACGAATTAGATCTACCTCCTGATTTGGAGTCAGTTCACCCAGTTTCCATGTATCGATGCTTCGTAAGTGCATTGGAGATCTGTCTAGAGTAGTACTAATAGATGATGTCCAAGTTACTAAGGAATTGTCATATGAAGAAGTCCCCATTGCCATTTTAGATAGGAAAGTACGAAAGCTCAGAACCAAATAGGTAGCTTCAATTAAAGTCTTATGGAAGAATAATAATGGAGAGGAAATGACTTGGGAAGCCGAAGGAGACATGAAATTCCGGTACCCACATTTATTTTCACCTTCAGAGGAGACTCAGGTGGTGACGCCATTATCCTCAGGTATGTAATGCTTTTCTTGATGTTTTCCTGGTCGTGTGTGGCCATGGTTATTGTCGTTGTTGTTGTAGCCTTGTGAGGCGATGTATTTTGGGTTGCTGTCTAGGATGGCAGTGCCATATTATAAGGGAAAATTTTGCAAATTTTTTATAGAATTCCCAAGAACCTAACATTCCAGGACGAATGTTCTTAAGGGGGGAGAATGTTACACCTCGGGAAAATTTCCGTATGTGTTGCCTTGTGGATAGGATAATGTGAGCTTAAGGTGATTGTGAAATTCTTATGATATTAAGGGAAGTATTGGATAGATTAGGGTTCAAACTATAAGATTTCGAGGTTATACGAATATGTGAAATGTAGTTCAATGAAGGAAGTGAAATATAAGCCGTGTTCGGAAAGGTTTTGCTATGATTGAGCTAATAATTATTTTGTGATGTCTTGAGGGGATACTATAGGGCATATTGTATGGTTAATAAAGTATTATATAGGTGCCAAGAAGGTTCCATGAGGATTAGAAGTCAAACGAATCAACGAGAGAAAGTTCCGCACAACTGGGAGTTATACGACCACTTATACGGTCCATATAACTTTATACGGTCCGTATAAGAGGAGTCCGTATAACTCAACCTTTACATAAAGGGAAAATTCCATAGTGGTGTTATACGGTCCACTTATATGAACCGTATAATATTGTACGGACCGTATA
This sequence comes from Lycium barbarum, assembly GCF_019175385.1. Taxonomy (NCBI): domain Eukaryota; kingdom Viridiplantae; phylum Streptophyta; class Magnoliopsida; order Solanales; family Solanaceae; genus Lycium; species Lycium barbarum. The sequence continues at coordinate 81,896,889 of NC_083342.1, read as the reverse complement.
AGTGGTTCGTATAAAATCCACCGGGCAGATTTTTAAGTTTTGTATAAATAGATGCCCTTGGTTATTTTATTTCATTTTTCGTCTTATACAAGTATTGAGAGCTCAAAACCCTTCTCTAAACTTATTCCACCCCAATCCAAGAGAAAACAAAGATCAAGAGGCAAGAATCAAAGTGTTCATACGTTAGAAGGTTTCCTAGGGTTTGTAGACTACAAGAGATCCTTGAGTATTGATGATAGGGTTTTCACATAAGTTCATAGCTGCTCCAAAGCTCAGTCCCATGAGATAAAATGTTAGTTTTCATGCTATCATGAATGCTTAGTTGTTGAAGAACTTGGGTTGAAGAAGAGAGTAGAAAATGAGGGCTAAAGGTAACTTTTGTGATGTTTTTAAGTAGTGAGCTAACTCGAGTCATGATTAATAGTATAATATGGATATAATATTGTTATGAAAGGTAATAATGGTGATGAAGAAGCATTATATGAAAATGTGCTAAAATGGGTATGAAGTTGCTAGTATGAGTTGAACATGAGGGTGAATATTGAAGGCTTAGTGTAATGTGATTACTTGATTTGGATATTATGAGTGTATTATGGATGTTATTGTGGTTGTTGGGAGTTGTTTTGTGATATGGTGGAAGTTGACGAAATAGGGGAAATGTTGCCCAATTTTCATTAGATTATGAATTATTCTAGTTTGAATTTAAGAGTATCATTAAGGCCTAATCATGGTATGAATCCTTTTAAATGTAGATTATTCAAGATTCAACGGTGAACGTTAGATAGTTAAGAAGACAAAGAGGTATGTAAGGCTAAACTTTCTTTCAATAAGGCATGGTTCCTTGGCTATATATATATATATTTATCCTTTCATGAGTTCTATAATGTCCTCCAAATGATTCTATCTCTAAAGCTACTAAAGCTCATGATCCTCGATACTTTCATGATTTCATTGCATCCTTTATGTTATAGTTGATCCTCCAAGGGTAGACGTAACAAAAACGATAATAGTAATGATGATGATGATACTTATGGACTCTTAAGTATACGTGTCTAAGTATGTATGACTATTATGAATCACCGAGCTTATATGGCTGGGTATGATATCTATTGCGCACACACCACTGTCGTTGGGAATGGATGACACTGAGCCTTGGTAGGGCCAGGTATGTATAATCACCGGGCCTTGTCATGGTCGGGTATGTGAAACCACCGAACCTCCATGGTTGAGTATGCTATGGATATGAATATGTATATGAATACGGATACGAATATGGATACGCATGTAGATATATGTATATGTGTATATGTATGTACACGAGCACGCATTAGAAATGGAAGGTCCCTATGAAAGACATATACGTAATTATGATGATGACTTTTCTATCTCCCGATTCTCTCATCTTATGCTATTTCTCATACTATATCTTATGCTCCTATTATGATGTTGATTATGCTTTACATACTCAGTACATTGTTCGTACTGACGTCTTTTTGTTTGTGGACGCTGTGTCATGCCCGCAGGTGGCCAGGGAGACAGGCTTGATCCCATAGCTTTCTTATTCAGGGACTACATAGAGGAGCTCCATTTCATCCAGAGCTACAACTTTTGGTATTATTCTTTTGTGTACATACGTGGGCACGGCGGGGTCCAGTCCGCCTATATGATGTTACCTACTCTTCTTAGAGGCTCGTAGACAGTTGAATATGGTTAAATGTCTTGAAGCCTTGTCGGCTTATATTTTGTATATCATTTTGATAGCCTCGTCAGCTTATGTACATTGATATGACTATAGTTGTTAATGATGTTATGAACATATCGTTGCCCAATAAGATTAGTATGAATGACGAATAGAAATTATGATTAAGCTATGTGGCCCACCTAGATGCAAATGTGGATGTACGGAAAAAGGTGCTCGAGTGGGTTAGCACCGGGTGCCCGTCATGGCCCTTCGGTTGGGTCGTGACAGCATTGAACTCTTATATACTTAAGATTACCATGGCTAATCTCTTGTATCCTCAAAGATAAGCCCACTCTCCAAGTCTACATCGATTAACTCACGGCGAAACTCAAGTTACAAAAGTATGAGGTGTAGTAAATGCTCAGTCAGTATGAGTAGATAAGGTCACTGAACTATAAGAAATTATGTAGAAAAGTCATTCGACTTTGTTTTGTATCAATAAAATCACTCAACTAAGGGTAGTTCTCTTAGAAAGTCGCTCAACTTTGTTTTCTAACTCAAAAGCCACTCAACTATTGGTATTTCACTTGAAAAGTCACTCAACCTATTTAAGGACTAATATTTTTGTTAAATTTTGTTGACATGAATTTTTTTAAGCCAAATTTTAAGAATTAAAAAGGTATCCATTTTAATCATTTTATTGTTCCGACCCGCTAAAAATATATTGACCAAGGCCCATTTATTTTACCCTCATTCTTAACTTCTGCTTTATGAGAAACATCATTATTAATTTCTAAATTATTTAACTTTTATTTTCTTATCGCCAAAAACATTGTACTTTTGATATTATGATTTAAAATTAACTATTTGTTGATATTTAGTAACTTTTTATATGTATGTAACAACTCGCTAAGTTGTTTTGAGCCTTCCACCTAGAATTCCCTAAAATACCTTTCCCGTAGTTTTGTTTCGGTATTTATGACTTGCGGGAATGGGTGGTATGGTTGTCGAGGTGATCGGGAAGGTTTTGGACTGGCTTAGAGGGAATTAAATATTTCTAAGTTAGGTTTTGGACTGGCTTAGAGGGAATTAAATATTTCTAAGTTAAGAGAATGGAGATGTTTGACCAAAGTCAACATCGAGGGTAAATGTGTCATTTTGAGAGTTACGTCGAATCCATTAGGTTCGAAATGTCATTTATGACTTAGTCGAGCCTTGTTTCGAGTCCCGAGGCATTAAGGTGTGATTTGGGTCTTTGGTCAGAAAGTTGGGATTTTGATGTTTTTGGAATTGACCTTGGTCAACTTCAGGCAAAGACGATCTCTTTTGGAAAATTCGAGTGCACGAGCGAGTTCGTAGCGTGTCTTATGATGGAAATACATATTTGATTTGTGTCCGCGGGATTCCTAACGAGTTTCGGGTGTTGGTTCGGGTTTGGAAGATACCAGATTTCTGGTGTTCAGGTATCTGGTTTCCTCCTACACGATCGCGTAGGAGGTCTCATGTTCGCGAGGAGTGGTGACAAGGAGGGCCGTAATCACGACCTTCTCCTCATGTTCGCGTAAGGGAAAACCTGGTCTAAGTCGCGTTTAATGCCTCACAATCGCGAAGGCGTTTTCGTAGCTGGGTAGATTTTAAAACCCCAATTCGACTTTCATTCTTCATTCACCTATTTTAGAAGCTACAGGGCTCGAAATTAAGAGATTTCAAGTGCAAAGTTCAAGTTTCTTCATTGTGGTAAGATCTAAACCTTCATCTAAGTGATTTCCATTGATTTCTTCCATTAGATCATGATTCTGTTCTTGGTTTCTAAAGGATAAATTGAGGGTTTTCCATGAAAATGGGTTTGATGCATTTTGTAATATTGAATGTTCAATTGGGATTAGAACTTGATGATTTTTAGGATATGGACTATTTATACTATGGGTAAGATGATTTTAGGCTAAAATTCCAATTTTACCCTTGTGGCCTAGGGTTACCTTTTCGGGTCTATTTCGAGGTTTTGGACTTAAATATAGAAATATGGGTGTTGTTGAATTGTATGACCGTGTATGTTAATAATTTGACTATGTTGAACCCGATTTCGCGATAAATTACCGTTTTGACCTTCGAGATTTGGGACGGGGTTTTAGGTTGACTTTTGGGATTCGAATTCTTTATATGGCTTCATGGGTATCGTTAAACTCGTATTCTTATGTAGACAATGTATCTGAACAGATTTAAATCATTCAGAAGCTCTAAGGAAGGGGAAAGCCACGGAGTGACTCTTCGGCTTCGGATTTAGGGAAGTTGAGACTTACTACCTTTATGTAGTGTTATGTGTTGGATAATGTAATTAAGGGGCATAATGGGGGTATTGGGGGTCCCGTACTCCTGAGGCGACTATAGTTGTGCGGGTACCGGTGTATCTTTATGGGTAACTAAAACATGAACTAATTATGAATTGTGATGTAGACTATGTGTTTAGCCTTCGGGCCATGAGGAATGGTGGATAAGTCCATTTAGGTTAGTATGGTTGTTGCATATTTGGGCTTTGATAGCCATGTTTGTTTGATATTTGTGATTATATGAACTATCATGCATTCATCAATCCACATCTCGTCTGAATTACAAAAAAAGATTTGTTGATAAATCGAATCACTTATGTGCATGGTGTATGTGTATCCATTACATACATTCATGATACTATTGGCATCAGATTGATGAGAAACAAGAAAGGGGACTCAAGAGCTGAATACTGGATATCGTACATGGAAAGAGTGATGATGATGATGATATTACAGCTAAGAGCTGGGACCCGATAGGAAATGATTCCGGGTGAGTATATGGAACTCATGAGTCTGCCATGGGTCATGTGAAACCTACTGCAAGAGAGTGTGTATACCGGGTGCATATGGCCATTTCATAGTGCACATTTCATTCACATTGCATACCATTTATACTTATTGATGTGATTTCATGCCATATGTGCTTTGGATGATATAAAGATGGAATCTTTATGGTATATTATTCTAACGGATAGAAAGATGGAATCTTTATATTAGTCGTCACTAATATAAGGCCTTAAATAGTGTAAAGGTTGAATCTTTATAAGTACACTAGCTTAATTCGATGGAAAGATGGAATCTTTATGGGATTAGATGCCTTACTTGGGAAAGGGTTGGAACTTTGTGGCCATACTTGTCCTAAATGAAGTAAAGTTAGAAACTTTATGTTGATCTTGAAAACTAATAGAGTTAATGACTTGGTTTCTTCGTGGAATCTGTACTTTAATTCTTGAATTTTTATAGACTGTATAATGGACTGAATGACTTCGTTTCTTCGTGGAATCTGTACTTTAATGCTTGAATTTCTTATAGACTGTGTACATTAACTAACTAAGCAAGAAGAGAAGTATCGAAAGTACCAACCCTCGTCATCGGTATAGTTTAGGTTTGGTCAACGATGCTGCTGGGTACACGTGCTTCCATACTTACTCTACACTTGCTGCACCTTTTGTGTGCAGGTTTGTATTTGAGCCCGAGTAGAGGTCGTGATTCTGCTGATTGTTGAGGCGCATCTTTAGAGTTCAGGATAAGGATCCCATAGTACCGGACTTCACTCTCTTATTTATTTTCTGTCTTTCTTCCCTTCAGACAGTTTATGTAGTATTTCCAAACTTGTATTGGGATTTAGTTGCTCATGTATGTGACTTCCAGGTTTTAGGGAGATGTATTGACTTAGACTACTTATGATCCTTATTTCTATTAGACTTATTATGAGGCTCATTATGATTTCCTTAATTCAGTTATTTATTTTTGTTTCGCGACTTAGCCATATTTGGGGATTTTGGGTCGTGACAAATTTGGTATCAGAGCTGGACATTGATCACCTCAGCCAGTCAATACTGATTATGAAGTAAAGACTTGCTAAGTCGATTTGAGCCTTTCACCTAGAATTCCCCAAAATACCGTTCCTGTAGTTTCGCTCTATATTTGTGACTTGCGGGGGTGGGTGGTACGGTTCTCGAGGTGATTGGGAAGGTTTTGTATTGGCTTAGATAGAATTATAGTTTTCTAAGTAAAGAGAATGGAGATGTTTGACCAAAGTCAACATCGAAGGTGTCACAACCCAACTCGTAAATCATGCGGGCACCTAAGCTAACCCCCCTGGTGGGCAGACCCTTCCCTCCTAACCAAACATTAAATCAACATGGAAGTGAAAACAAAAGTATACAAAGTCTCAATAGATATATAAGATAAATAAAGTAAGTGCGGAATGAGAAATATTACACCCCAAGGATCTAGTTTGAAGCTAGTACAAGAGTTACTAAATGATACACAATCTGAAAAGAGCACTACAAATCTCAATAGTAAAACTACTATCTCATGAATATATAAAAAAAAGAGACAGATATGGAAAGGAGGAATCTCCGGGCTGAAGGTCTAGCAGTAGCTCACCTTGGAATCTCTGACAAAGACCTCAGATCACTAGCGAGATCTCGAACATAACCTGAATCAAAATCTAAGCTCCACGAAGAGTGTATCTAGAGTAGTATCAGTACAACACTAGTGCTGGTAAGCATCATAGGCTGACTAAGGTTAGTTAACGCATATTTATACAGAAATCAATAGGTAAACTGATAGGACAGTCCACGATAATGAACATACACAAAATATCTCAACATCATCAAGTCATAGCCTAGGTTAAGCTTCTATTCCACAAGTCTGCCAAGTTCTAAGGAATACCTCATCCATAGATCACAACACATGTACCACCAGTCAAGATGAGATATGCAATGCAGTGCAATGCGATGGCCAATATCTTGAATCTGTACACACATGCTATAAGCATTTGTAGCTTCAATAGTCATGACCCATGGGAGACCCGCGACGTCCATGTACTAGCCACCCCTGACAGACTACAGGCCGTGGCTCTATCAACACATCCAGTACAAACCTCAAATCATAGCAATAATCATTTGTTACTTTCATCTTTATCTTTCTCTTTCTTTCCAATTCGAATCCGTCTCCATAACTCTTTCATCATGTATGAATGTGTGAATGCAAGAATGAGGGATCACATGTAGCATTGTCGATGAATATGATATGGAATTCACAAAACACCATAAAGCCAATTCAATCCTTGCACGAATTATCAAACTACCATGGAAATGTATCAGAAAATCAATCTCAATTACAACAACAAAACCAACACATCCCGCATCACCAAAACCGCGTAATTAAGTGCACCACATGTCAATAATTGCATAAAGAATGGCGACAAGCCTACACAATCAGAAATCATGACAACCTAGTGGATTTAACGCCACAACCATGCCCAAAGCCCTATCATGCTTTCCTCGTAAACAACTATATGACACATGTGATTCACTAATCAAAGTCTAAGAATATTAGCCGTAACTTACCTTAATGCCGAGCAGGCGCCACGAACTATCCAACACGAGCCTTCCCTTTGCGAAGAGCTTCTAAACGGTCAAAGTCTAATCATCAATTTAATCTCCGTTAGAAATAGAGTCTAACGATACCTATGTTACTATAGTACGATAAGAATAAAAAATAACCCTTAAAAAGAGGAACCCAGGCCCCCAAGGGCAAAATTGGAAATTCAAATGAAGTAAAGGAAATTTACCCCAAGAAGAATCACCAACTAAACCCATAATATTATCATAGACTCCATACTTATACCATAATATAATCACAAATGAAGTAAAAGAAACTTACCCCAAGAAGAATCACCCCAAAAGCTTCCTCAAATAGCCCCAATATCTCTCTAGGTCTCAATTTTGTGATTGGAAAGGAAATGGTTCTAATAGGGAACTTAAAAGCTTTCTGTTCAGCGATTATCGCATCCGCGGACACCTTGTCCGCAGATGCAGACATGCCTCCGCAAGCAAGGGGCTCACATCAGCGGAGCCACTTGACACATCATCCCCTCGAGTCTGTGGGCCAAGCCCCGCATGGGCGAACCCGCAGAGGCGAACCCACACCTGCAGAAGCGGGACACCAGAAGCCAACAAAATCTGGGTTTTCACCAAGTTCAATCCAAAACCCGATATCCATTCGAGACCCCTCGAATACAAACAAAATATGCAGACTAAGGTAAAAACACGCTACGAACTCATCCCAGCCCTCAGAATTCCCAATGGAAGTCATTTTGACCCGGTCAACCCCGAAAACCCCAAAGACAAGTTTTTAACCAAGGACCCAAAATGCTCCGGAGTGCCTCGGGAGCCGAATCAATCTTCCCACCAAGTTATAAATGACTCACCGAACCTCGTGGATTCGACGAAAATCTTGAAAAGGTTGGTTAACCCAAAAGTCAACTATTGGTCAAAGTTTTTTTTCACTCTAAGCCTCTAAATTCCTCAAAATAATCCCGATCACCTAGGAAACCGCGCTGCCCATCCCAGGAGTCAAATACGTTCTAACAGAAGTAGGGGAAGGGTCAACAGGGGTAAAAGTGATAAAATACCTAAAATGTCCAAATGGGTCATTACATCAGATACCAATGAAACAATCGTTCGTCCTTGAACGAAAAAGAAAGAGTATGAAAACTGACGAGAAACCAAGGAATCCCCATTATGACCTCAAGTAAGTCTCCACAGGAAAGAAGTACACCGATAATACTGCTAGTCCCCTTATCAATCAAAACTACCTTAGCTTAGCTCAAATACCGAAATTTTCCATTCTTTCATACCCGAAATTCCTTTCCCGGTTGATCCTCGAATATTCTGACTGTCCCCACTTGAATTACCTAATTCTAACTATAACCATACTACTGAATGAATTGGTTGATTCCATAATACCGCTACAGACACCACAACCTTCTAACTACCATCGCAATCCATTGCCCAACCTGAACCGCTAGAGTACTCTTATTTTGCTAATCCTTCCTTCACACCTTCCAAGTTTCCATCATCACCAAGATTTCTTATAAACATATTGACGCAAGCCACAAGTCCAAATCATGACTTCCTCTCACCGGGAAGGAATCCTTCTTTTATCTGAGCAAATTCTAGGTATTTGCATCACAATCGATCTCATCAAGAGCTTATTGCGCTAATTCCAATATCGTTAGTTCAGTGTCCCAAAATTGGAACCACTAAGTCAAAACCCATCGTCCAACTTCTCAAATTATCAAATCACCAAACTATATGCATACCTACTGATTACTTTGCCGAGCCAAATCCGTAGAAAACCATCTGATCACGCTAAAGACTTCACATAACCATTTGTACCTCCTCAATTTTCCACCAATACCAATGTGAACAATTAGAACTGCCTGAATAGTTGCCATCAGTAAATATCATTAACCTCGCTTGTGAACTTCAATAAGACCTGATAACACTGCGATACCTCAATTCTGAACCGAAATCCATCAACACCAAGATGGTGATTTACTTGATTATCCATAAATGCTTCTAGTAATATAAACATAGTCCCCCGACTCTAATTGAATAATCCTGACCTGGAAGTAAATGCACAACTCCCTAAATATCCCCAATGTTCACCCGAACCGACTCCAAACCTTTACGAACCAATCATAGTCCTCTCATACATCTGTGGCGACCGATATTAATCCTTCTTCCACCTCTTTTCTCATGACTAATCAACCCTGTGTCGTCACCTCGAGTCTAGAAGCTGAATTCTATTCAGGCCATCAACTTAATATCGAAGAACTATACCTTATGATTGTAACCTTTATGTTTCTCAACTTCCACCCCATACGCAAGCCTGATATAACCTTATGATCTCTTAGTACATCAAGTCCTCAATACATCGAGTCCTCCTCGCTTTCTCTTAACTCGCTTCCAACTCCAAACATCCCGACGTAACACCTGCGGCCTCACTTAATACACCTTAACCATCGAACCTCTAATTCTAACCCTTCGAAATGCCTTAACAAATTCGGAAGTGTCAAATCTCGCAATCTCCGCACCATACCTCGCGCAACTTCTCCCAAGTTTTAAATACCGAAATACTCACCCATGTTATCAGTCGACCATGCTTCAACATGATCTACCACCATGATTATGGCCTTTCCTCGAAGATGTAACCTTAATTATCAAACTAAAGCGATTGTCAAGATTCCCTCTTATTAACCCACTCTAGACCCTTTATTTAAGAATGCCGTGAGATTAACCATCTCGATAAAATATAACTCACCTCCTCGTCATACTTTGCCATACGTGAAATCCAAAATATGTATCTATTCTATCACCATCTGTAAAATCCTTTAGCGCTCGCCGTACACCGTGTTGAATTGTCCACGTACTTCCTTGCTTAAACAAACCTATCATTTTTACACCGTATCTGAAAGGCATAACATAATGTCACCATAACCTCTACATGATTCAAGTAGTCACACTGTTATAAGTTCGAGTCCTTTCCTTTTCAGGAGATGTACCTTGCTCCCTCCGATTCAAGATCACCTATTTCTTTAATTCCTCACTTTTCATATTCCATTTAAAATTCACAATCACCGCTACCGATCTAACGACACTCAAACCCAATCAAAAGTGTTCATCATAAGTCTTGCAACATAGCTGAGTCAGTTCTGGAGATAGTAGTCTGCTACACACTCGAACAACTGAGAGTTCCCTTATCTCACCCGACTTCAAAACTGATTTCTCCTCTAAACTCGTTGCACCACATATTCAAATCTTCACGAAGCCTTTCTTTTAGAAAAATACCAACCAACTCTGGTTATCCAAAAGAGAATCTATCATTGTTTATCCAATACCTCAAATCACCATTGAACTAATCCAAAATCCTTAATTACCGTACACATAATCCTATAACATTCTGATATAACTTCATCAAAGTGCCCTTGCCAAAATTTATTAACTGAAGAACCCTCTTTTTGTAACCTCGTTCATGAGTTTCTTGACCCAACATCAATACCCAACGATCTATAGTGAGCTCACATTTTCTTGTATCAACCGATACTGCTGATCCTTCACTTAATTTCTGTTACACCTAGAAAAATTTCGCGTTACCGAGACTGTAGACGGCTTAGTATGAGCTCAAGGGAGAGCAAAGTTATACAATGATCAGGGATGAAGATTATATGATCTGAGTATAAGAATATATATATATATATATGACATTTGGAGACCGTATGGAGTAAATCAGTTAACGCGTTACTTGATGAATAGCCCTCGTAACAGTAAGATAAGGTGGGGCCCACATGTCGGAGTTTTATAAAGGACATATGAAAAGTGATATTATTAGTACATGAGAAGTTGAGCAAGTCTTAAGAAGGACCTTTAAGCCAAATATGTGCATAAGCCCTCCAAAAGGATGATTTAAGGATATGTTTTCGGATGATCTGACTTGGAGGGACCAAAACGCTATTATAAGTTTGGAATTTGGAAACACATCAAAAATGAAAGTTGTAGATAATTGAAAGATCTTTCCAACCAAAGGATGTGGGCCCTCGTACGATATGGGGACCAAGAGTTATGGCAATTTTAAGATAAAGACTCCAAGTGGCCAAATGGCTTCCGCGGGTCCCACTTGAGAAGGTCGGTGGAACCGACTTATGATGGGTATAAATACCCCCATTAACTCTATGTTTTCAGCATTTTACATTCTCAATAGTCCTAGAAACTTCTCAACACAACCCCCAAACATTTATAGCCCATTAAATCAAGAATTTAGCAAGATTACACCAATCTAGTCCATGAAAGGTGATTGTTCTTGCTTCTACTTGATGTTATGATAAGTTTGGTCTTGAAGAAAGTTGGTGTGGTTGAATTTATTCAATTATGAGGTATGTTCTTCATCCTATCTCTTATGTTGAGTTGGTTTGAAGGTTTAGCAAGTCTTAAAAGTGAAAATAGTTATGGAGGAAAGGTCATAAAGTGTAGTGTTGTAGTTGTTGTGTTTATGGGCTGTTTTGAGCATGTTGTGGCCATGTGGATGGGCTGATTTACATGTATAGAGATGGAATCTAATGTTGTTAGTGTGTTGATGAGATTATGCTCCTTGATTGGAAAGAAAAGAAGTGTATATTGTTATTGTATATTGAAAAACATTGTGTAGGATGTTTTATGGAATATATTGGTATTGATAATATTGTTGTTGATGTTGGTATTGTTGTTGTTGTTGTTGGTTGCTGAATTGTGATTTCGGGCTAGGCATATAAGCAGAGGAGATGCTGCCCGATTTTCGGCAGGATATAAAATAGTTTGATTTGAAAACTTTGCACAAGTGTACAACAATGAGTCTAATGATAGTTGAATCCTCTTAAATATAGATCGAAGAGCTTAGAAAGAAAAGTGTGTAGTAATTAGAGTAAGGCGACTGGAAAGGTATGTTAAGGCTCGTCCCTTTCTTTCAAAGGCATGATTCCTAAGTTATGATTCCATAAATGTTTCCATAACCTCCTTGTTTTCAAAAGCTCGAAGTTCATGACTCTTAAATCTTCTTATGATGTTAAATGAAAAATGTTCTATGATGATTGTGATGACGATGATGATTCTCTTTTAGAAACTCCGAAGCTATGATTTGAGAGCATTATGAGATTATTGAGCTATTCCATGAATCCCTTGATCTTACTTATTGTTGATGATCTCACCTCATGTCATTCGTTCCTTCAAGGTGAGATATAGCGAAGATAATGATTCTATTTTCAATGCTATCTAAGTTCATGATTCTCGAGACTCCCATGACATCATTGATTTCATCTTACGATGGTTGATCCTTCAAGGAATGATACGGTGATAATAGTAATGCTAATGATGATGTTGATTTCATTTATGTATTTTTATGTGTATGTATGTATGTATTGCATCCCACTGATCAGCTAGGGATAATACGACGCCTACATGGCCGGGGAAGATAACACCGCCCCAACATGGCGGGGCAAGATAATACCGCGCCTACATGGCCGGGCAAGATAACACCGTGCCAACATGGCCGCCCAAGATAACCTCGTGCCTATATGGCCGGGCAAGATGCTATATATATATATATATATATATATATATATATATATATATATATATATATATTACCGTGCCTTAATGGCCAGGCAAGATGTTGTATATATTACCGTGCCTTAATGGCCGGGTAAGATGCTAAATATATTATCGCGCCTTAACGGCCGGGCAAGATATTATATGGATATTTATGGATTTTTTTTTTAAAAGCTAAGCATGCACGATATTCGCCTAAAAAGGACATTCAGAGGCACAGTTGACAGGGGGTGACACGGTGGCCTTTGTTGTGATGTACATATAAAAGGCACAGTTGACAGGGGGTGACTCTGTGACCTTTGTTGTGATATATATATATAAGGCACATATGACAGGGGGTGACGCTGTGGCCTATGATGTGATGTTTATCTATAAGAGGCACAGTTGACAGGGGCTGATGCTGTGGCCCATGTGGTGATGTTTTAGAGGTGACGATGTGGATTATGTTATGGCATTCCTATAGATATATGTGTTTTCTTGATATAGTCATACTGATTCATTTATCTTGCATATTTATTGACATGTCTCAAATGTCTTCCATGATTTTATGTACATGTTGATCTCATGCCTTACATACTCAGTACATCGTTCGTATTGACGTCCCTTCTTGTGGACGCTGCGTTCATGCCCGCAGGTGTAGATAGACAAGATGAGGACCTTTCATTGTAGGCTGCCTTCAGGTACCGGTTCTGATTAGTGAGCTCCACTTCTTCCTGGAGCACTGTCGAGTCTGGATGTATATATGTTTGTATGATTTTTGTTCAGGGCATGTCAGGGGCCCTGTCCCGACTTGTATACTTCAATCATGTTCATAGAGGCTTTGCAGACAGTTCTTGTGTATAGCTTAGCTATGCTCTGTCGGTCATTATATTAGCGTCGTGGGTTCATTGGACATATATTTATACATGATATTACGTTCATATCTATCCTTACTCTTATTTTGTCATTCGAGACATAGAAAACACAAGTTATAAGTTGGTTCGCTCGGTTTCCGTAAGGTGCCGGGTGCTAATCACGCCTTACCAAGGGTGGGGTGTGACAATTTCCCAAATGCTCTTCGCAACTTGAATTAGCTTAAAACCATCTTTGATCTACCACGTCAAATGTTTTTACTGCCCGACTCCTCACTCAAGGGTCCTTGAACGATACTTGCTCGCAAAGATTCAGCTCTTGCCTGACTTTGGTAATCTCGAACAACTTTAACAATAGTGAAATTATTCCTCTCATTCGGTCAACTGCACAAGGTCACGACACCAGCAATTGTAGAGCTCTTCACGCATTAACCTTATATAATATGTGTCACGACCCAGCTAGGGGCCGCGACGGGTACCTGGGGCTAACCACCGAGCACCATTCATTCTATCGCCTATCATGCTCGTTAGACGTTCCTCTATCAAATTCATAAGCAGTTTATAAAAAAAATCATTATACATTTCAAAACATATTACTTTTTATATATATAAGCCTTTAGGCTATCAAAATAATAGTTTTATACATATACATCATAGCAACCTTGTGAGACCACATTACCCGCATCGTGTATTTACGAGCCTCTACTGGAATACAAAACACATAGACGGGACAGGACCCCGTCGAGCCCAAAATATACAAATATACACAAAAGAATAATCAAGCACCTTCGGAACAAAGAAGTGCTTTCAATCGGCTATCAGCTCCTACGGGTCTGGCTCAAGCTCGCCTCCCTGTCTACCTGTGGGCATGAACACAGCGTCCAAAGAAAACGGACATCAGTACGAACATTGTACTGAGTATGTAAGACAAGAAGGAGATAAACATAATAGGAAGATCATGAGTCATGAGACAAAGATATAACCTGCACAAGTGTCATAGGCAATCACATTACTTACATATATCACAACTTACATAATCACAGTATACATGTCTTCACATCACATAAATCATCTCATCATAGTCCTTGTCGTTAACCCGCGTCCGGGTAACCATCATATGCTGCCCACTAGTGGTGATCATGCCCGACCCTCTAGGTTCGGTGTAACATCGCAGCCCGCCTTAGCGGTGACATGCCCGACCATCTAGGCACGGGGGAATCATATGCAGCCCGCCTTAGCGGTGACATGCCCGGCCATCATGGCACGGTGGAATTATATCATCACAAAATCAATCATAACACATCACTCTTACACATCTCATTACATAGCATCATCTTATGGACATATCATACATTATCATTAAGAGCATACGTTAGGCTTTAAGAGCAGTCACACTATATCGGGGTGACGTAAGGTCGTAAACCCCCGATTACATTATGAATGTTTATGAGTATCGTGCCTCTCCTTGAAGGAAATAGAGCATAAGGCGTGTGTTAACAAAGATAACATCATACCATAACTTCTTGAATCGCTATACTCTAGCTCATTATCATTACCGTCACATTCATATGTAGTTCAATATATAGAAAGACTTGTAGGCTTTGTTTTGAGAAGGATTATATAAGACTTGAAGGATTCATGCCTTTTGAAAGAAAAGATAAACCTTACATACCTTTATCGTCTAATCAATCTAGCGTTCACTTGCTCTCCTTCGATATCACGCCTCTACCTTCAAGAGAGAATTCGTACTAACGTTAGTTAATCGACTATAAGAACGCGTTACTAATTCTAGAGAAATTTGGGCAGCGTTTCCTTTGTTTATACTACTTTTCCCACCTTCTATATCAACTCTAAAGCGTTCACAGTAACATTCACAATATCGCAATCAACAATCGTCATTCATATACATTAACCACAATTCACCATTTTTCTCCAATTTCTCCATATTTATACTTATAACTCATTATCGCTCTTTCGCGTATATAATACTTATTCGATGGTTTAAACATCATTTACAACGTATTCGTAATCTCAACTCATTAACATTCATGATTCAATTCAACTACCATTCACCCATGGCACTATTTACTCATTTATGATCCATTTGCTATGCTTTACTACAATTCGGGTATCTTAACCTTCCAATACCTTAAACAACATCAGATGGTCATGAAACTTACCTTGGATGATGGTTGAACAAGTCTTGAGTGGAGTTTCTCCTCTAACACTAAAACCTTACTTCACCTCCCTTGGGTTTTCTTGATTTGGATGACCTTCACTTGAGTTTCACACACTTTGTTTCATGGATTTTGTGTTGTTGATCTTAGTTTTCCTTTGATTTCTCTTGTTGTTGAAGAGTAGGAAGGGTTCTAGATGTTTCTTGAAGTGTTGAGTGAGAGTGAAATGAAAATGAAATGAAAAAGGGGTCCATGTACTTAAACTAAAAATCTGCCCGACCATGTTATACGGACCAAACATACGGTCCGTACTATTTATATGAACCGTATGTATGGCCGTATGTTTGGTCCAGTAGCTGGTGGCCTTCTTGGCCAATTATAGGGTCCAACATACGGCTGGTACAATTTATACGGTCCGTAGGTTGGGCCGTATAATGGCCAGTGATTCCGTCTTCGTTCGCGTCATCTCGTTTGATCTCCGATCCTTATGGAACCTTCTTGGCACTTGTTTAACATCTCTATATCAATCTTAGGGGTGTTATTTCTCTTCTCTAAGACATCATTATGCCATCATAAACTTGTTGCTCGAAATTCTTATCCAATACACAATATATGGCTTTGCTTTCCTTAACAACTTTCTCTCCGTGCCTCGTATGTTTTTGAGTTCTCATTTAGGGTCATCTAATACTCTTTCTTACTCGTCAAAACATCGCGTATGCTAGGTCCTCTGTTAGCCTATTCACTGTACATCTACGGGGGATTTTTCCAAGGTGTAACATTCTTCCCCTCTCTTGGAACATTCGTCCTTGAATGTTAAACACTCGGGGTTCTACGAAAATTTCGCCAGAGTTTCCCCTGTAACTTGGCACTACCAACCTATCACAGCAACCCATAATATCATTGCCTCACAGGGCTACATTACAATATCAACATATCTATGGCCACACACAATCAAAAGCATACATACCTTATATTGTTGGTGTTTCATCTTGGATCTCTCCTGGGGGTTGGAATAGGTGCGGGTACTTAGATTTCATACTCTCTTCCGCTCCCCAAGTCATTTCTTCCCGATTGTAGTTTCGCCACAATACCTTAACTGACGCTACCTCTTTATTTCAAAGCTTTCGCACTTGCCTATCTAGGATGGCAATAGGCACCTCTTCATAAGTTAGCTTCTCCGTTATGTGCACATCGTCTATTGGGACAATCTTTGTGGGATCTCCAACACACTTGCGGAGCATCGAAACATGAACGACTGGATGGACTGATTCAAGCTCCGAAGGTAAATCCAATTCATAGGCTACCTGACCCACCCTGTGGATGATTTTGTAGGGTCCAATGTATCTGGGACTTAGCTTCCCCTTTTTACCAAATATCATCACCCCTTTCATTGGTGACACTTTCAAAAATACCCAATCGTTAACTTGAAATTCCAAGTCTCGCCGGCGGTTGTCCGCATAAGACTTTTGGCGACTTTTGAGCTGTCAACAACCGATCTTGGATCAGCTTGACCTTTTCTACCGCTTGTTGAATCAATTCGGGGCTTATTAATTGTGCTTCCCCTGTTTCAAACCATCCAATTTGAGATCTACATTTCCCTCCATATAAAGCTTCATATGGAACCATTTGTATACTAGAATGGTAGCTATTGTTGTACGCAAACTCGATTAGCGGAAAATGATCATCCCAACTACCACCGAAATCCAGCACACACGCTCGTAGCATATCTTCCAAAGTCTGAATAGTGCGCTTGGCTTGCCCATCGGTCTGTGGATGAAATGCCGTGCTAAGTTTCACTTGAGTGCCTAGACCTTCTTGAAAAGACTTCTAGAACTTAGGTGTAAACTGTGCTCCTCTATCGGTGATAATAGACAATGAAATTCCATGGAGTCGCACAATTTCTCTGAGATACAACCTCGCATAATCTTCGGCTGAGTATGTAGTTCTAACTGGAAGAAAATGGGATGCTTTCGTCAATCTATCCACGATCACCCATATAGAGTCATACCTGCCACGGGAACGAGGTAATCCCACGATGAAATCCATGTTGATCACTTCCCATTTCCAGGTTGGTATCTCTATTGCTTGCAATAAGCCTCCTGGCTTCTGATGTTCAACTTTTACTTGTTGGCAATTTGGACATTGTGCTACAAATTCTGCTATGTCTCTCTTCATGCCATCCCACCAGTATATCATCTTAAGATCACAATACATCTTGGTTGCACCTGGGTGAATAGAATATCGAGAGCAATGTGTTTCTTCTAGAATTCATCGGCGCAATTCCGCCACATTCGGCACACATAACCTGCCTCGGTATCTAAGAATCCCATCCACCGAAACTTCAAACGGAGACTTTTCTTTCCCATGAGATGCGTCTCTATAACGACACAACTGAGGATCTTAATACTGCCGTTCCTTCACTTCCGTATCCAAGGGCGAGGTTGTGGAATCATTGATACTAATCCCTGCATTACCCGAATCAATTTCACGCACACCCAGATTAGCTAATCGGTGAAGTTATTGAACCATCTCTTTCCTTTCCGGAGGGATTTCACATGAACTGCCCATCGATCGTCGGCTAAGTGCATCGGCTACTACATTTGCTTTCCCGGGGTGGTACAAAATATTTACATCATAATCTTTAAATAATTCTAACCACCGCCTCTGCCGTAAATTCAACTCATTCTGTTTGAAAATGTACTGAAGACTTTTGTGATATGTATAGTTATCGACGTGCACACCATACAATTAATGTCTCCATATTTTTAAGGCATGAATGACCGCAGCCAATTCGAGATCATGAGTTGGGTAATTCTTTTCATGTTTCCGCAATTGCCTCGAAGCATATGCAATAACTCTACCATGCTGCATCAATACACATCCTAATCCCACATCGGAAGCATCGCAATACACAACATAGCCATCTGGCCCTTCTGGAAGTGTTAAAACTGGAGCTAAGGTCAACCTATTTTTAAACTCTTGGAAACTGCGTTCACAAGCATCGTTCCATTGAAATTTATCCGACTTCTGGGTTAACTTCGTCAATGGGGCCGAAATAGATGAGAAGCCCTCTACAAATCTTCTATAATAACCTGCCAAACCCAGAAAACTACGAACTTCTGTAGGCGTCGTAGGCCTTGGCCAAGTCTTCACGGCTTCAGTTTTCTGAGTATCAACTCGAATACCATTATCTGAAATAATATGGCCTAGAAATGTTACAGAATTCAGCCAGAACTTACCCTTATAAAATTTCGCACATAATTCTCGGGCTCGAAGAATGCCAAGAACAATTCTCAAATAATCTGCATGTTCTGATTCCGTGCGAGAATACACCAGAATATCATCAATAAATACTATCACAAATAGATCCAAGAGAGGCCTGAATACATTATTCATCAGATTCATAAACACGGCCGGAGCATTAGTCAACCCGGATGACATCACTCGAAATTCATAGTGGCTATATCTCGTTCTGAAGGCTGTTTTTGGAATATCTGCTTCTCTAACTCTCACTTGATGATAACCCGACCTCAAATCTATTTTAGAAAATCACTTGGCACCTTGCAACTGATCGAACAAGTCATCAATCCTTGGAAGAGGATATTTGTTCTTTATCGTCACTTTGTTCAATTGCCTATAGTCGATGCACATTCACAGGGAACCGTCTTTCTTTCTCACAAACAAGACCGGTGCTCCCCACGGTGATGAACTGGGTCTAATGAATCCCTTCTCGAGCAAGTCTTTCAACTGCGCCTTTAGCTCTTTCAATTCTGCCAGAGCCATGCGATAGGGAGGAATAGAAATAGGCTTGGTGTCCGGCAAAACATCAATAGCGAAATCAATTTCCCTTTCTGGAGGAAGTCCTGGAAGTTCATCTGGGAATTCATTCGCTACCGGAACTGACTGGAAAGTTGGCGACTTTGCCCCGGTGTCATGAACCCGAACTAAGTGATAAATATAACCCTTGGCTATCATCTTCCTTTCCTTAAGATAGGAAATAATCCTACCCTTTGGCAATGCTGCATTACCTTTCCATTCAAGCACGGGCTCTCCCGGAAATTGAAATCGAACTACTTTTGCTCGGCAATCAACATTTGCATAACACGAAGCCAACCAATCCATACCCATGATTACATCGAAATCTATCATTTCCAGTTCGATTAAATTAGCTTTTGTCCAGCGGTCACATATCACAATGACACAATTTTTGTACACTTGTCTTGCTATCACGGGATCACCAACCGGAGTAAGCACCTCAAAGGGTTTAATTGACTCGGGTTTTACCCCAATACAACCAGCAACATATGGAGTGATATAAGAGAATGTAGAACCCGGATCTATCAACGCATACACACCACGGGAGAATATAGACAATATACCTGTAACCACATCCGGAGAGGACTCGAGATCCTGCCGTCCGGCTAAAGCATATACACGGGGCTGAGTGGCACCTGAAGTAGATGCTGCCCCTCGGCCTCTCCCTCGGCCTGCTGTCATCTGGGGAGTCTGCCCCGCTGGGCGTGCTGATGAGGAACCCGCTGCTGAGCCTGTGGGTTGAACCCCACCTCTGCCATACCGCGAGGGACAATCTCGCATCAAATGCCAAGTTTGTCCGCAAACATAACAAGTATCGGTATCCTGACGACACGACCCTGAATACAACTTCCGGCACCAGCTACATCGTGGAATTGGTGGTCGCCTCTAACTGTAATCACCCCCAAACTGAGGACCCGAAGCTCTCGAACTCTGATCCTGGCCTGAAGGAAGAGGGTGATCAAATCTCCTATCCGCGAATCGGGGAGGCGCACTAGTCACTGACTGGCCTGAATGTCGGGAATAAGTCTGACTCAATCCCCTTCTATAGTCGCTACCTATCCCCATAGATCTGGCCCACTTGCTTTGCCTTCTGTCAATATTACGATCACCTCTTTGTTGTTGTTGTCGCCCCTCCAAATTCTGAGCATGAGCCTGTATTCGGGAGATATCCATCCCGTCTTGCAAGGAAGCTGTCAGACAATCTCTGAATAAATGTGGCCCTAGGCCACTCACAAATCTATGTACCCGATCTCCCATGTCAGCCACAATGGTCATAGCATATCTAGCTAAAGAATTGAATTGCATGCTATACTCCCGGGTACTCATATTTCCTTGCCTCAAATTTAGAAATCTATCCGCTCTAGCTCGGCGGACCTCGGGTGGAAAATAGTGACGAATAAAAGCATCTACAAACTCTTGCCACACCGGAGGAGGCGCATTATCTCCTCTTGATAATACCCAATTGTTGTACCATAACACCGCCACATCTCGGAGTCGATAAGATTCCAACTCCACGGATTCGGTCTCGGAGGCATGGACAATCCTCAAAGTCCTCAACATCTCATCAATGAACCCTTGTGGGTCTTCTTCCGGCTTTGACCCGAAGAACTCCGGAGGATTTAGACTCATAAAATCACGGGCTTTGGTACATGCTGCCCGATCACTTGAACCCATGTTTTGTCGGTGTGCTTGTGCGGCAACCAATTGTGTCAATAACTGGATGGCCTCGGTCATTTGTTGACCCGAAGCAGCCGGGGGAGGAATTGGAGCTGGAGCTCCTCCTTGTTCTCCCACATTGGGCGGGGTAGAGGAAGTATTAGACAAGGCCTCGTTATGCGATTCACCCTTTTCAATATTCATTGGAGGCGCTTCTTCTACCCACCTCTTTGTCGTAGTCTTGCCCTTCTGGGCGGCGGTGGCTTTCCCCTTTGGCGGCATTCTGAAATCATAACATACTATTAGGGAGGATAAAATCCTATGCATGGCTCTATCGCACGATCTCATAAGAAGAAAGATGGTCATTTTTCTTAAATGCCTTGTAGCCTCTTCTTTATTGATGTGGCGCGCTACACACCATAAACAAGACTCTACTAGACACGGCTCGTAGACACTTCTTAGGACAGAACTGCTCTGATACCACTTTTGTCACGACCCAGCTAGGGGCCGCGACGGATACCCGGGGCTAACCACCGAGCACCATTCATTCTATCGCTTATCATGCTCGTTAGACGTTCCTCTATCAAATTCATAAGCAGTTTATAAAACAATCATTATACATTACAAAACATATTACTTTTATATACATAAGCCTTTAGGCTATCAAAATAATGGTTTTATACATATACATCATAGCAACCTTGTGAGGCCTCAAAACCAACATCGTGTATCTACGAGCCTCTACTGGAATACAAAACACATAGACGGGACAAGACCCCGTCGAGCCCAAAATATACAAATATACACAAAAGCATAATCAAGCACCTCCGGAACAAAGAAGTGCTTTCAATCGGCTATCAGCTCCTACGGGTCTGGCTCAAGCTCGCCTCCCTGTCTACCTGTGGGCATGAACACAACGTCCAAATAAAACGGACGTCAGTACGAACATTATACTGAGTATGTAAGGCAAGAAGGAGATAAACATAATAGGAAGATCATGAGTCATGAGACAAAGATATAACCTGCACAAGTGTCATAGGCAATCACATTACTTACATATATCACAACTTACATAATCACAGTATACATGTCTTCACATCACATAAATCATCTCATCATAGTCCTTGTCGTTAACCCGCGTCTGGGTAACCATCATATGCCGCCCACTAGTGATGATCATTCCCGGCCCTCTAGGTTTGGTGTAACATCGCAGCCCGCCTTAGCAGTGACATGCCCGGCCATCTAGGCACGGTGGAATCATATGCAGCCCGCCATAGCTGTGACATGCCCGGCCATCGTGGCGCGGTGGAATTATATCATCACAAATTCAATCATAACACATCACTCTTACACATCTCATTACATAGCATCATCTTATGGACATATCATACATTAGCATTAAGAGCATACGTTAGGTTTTAAGAGCAGTCACACTATATCGGGGTGACGTAAGGTCGTAAACCCCCAATTACATTATGAACGTTTATGAGTATCGTGCCTCGCCTTGAAGGAAATAGAGCATAAGGCATGTGTTAACAAAGATAACATCATACCACAACTTCTTGAATCGCTATACTCTAGCTCATTATCATTACCGTCACATTCATATGTAGTTCAATATATAGAAAGACTTGTAGGCTTTGTTTTGAGAAGGATTATATAAGACTTGAAGGATTCATGCCTTTTGAAAGAAAAGATAAACCTTACATACCTTTATCGTCTAATCAATCTAGCGTTCACTTGCTCTCCTTCGATATCACGCCTCTACCTTCAAGAGAGAATTCGTACTAACGTTAGTTAATCGACTATAAGAACGCGTTACTAATTCTAGAGAAATTTGGGCAGCGTTTCCTTTGTTTATACTACTTTTCCCACCTTCTATATCAACTCTCAAGCGTTCACAGCAACATTCACAATATCGCAATCAACAATCGTCATTCATATACATTAACCACAATTCATCATTTCTCTCCAATTTCTCCATATTTATACTTATAACTCATTATCGCTCTTTCGCGTATATTATACTTATTCCATGGTTTAAACATCATTTACAACGTATTCGTAATATCAACTCATTAACATTCATGATTCAATTCAACTACCATTCACCCATGGCACTATTTGCTCATTTATGACCCATTTGCTATGCTTTTCTACAATTCGGGTATCTTAACCTTCCAATACTTAAACAACATCAGATGGTCATGAAACTTACCTTGGATGATGGTTGAACAAGTCTTGAGTGGAGTTTCTCCTCTAACACTAAAACCCTACTTAACCTCCCTTGGGTTTTCTTGATTTGGATGACCTTCACTTGAGTTTCACACACTTTGTTTCATGGATTTTGTGTTGTTGATCTTAGTTTTCCTTATTTCTCTTGTTTTTGAAGAGTAGGAAGGGTTCTAGATGTTTCTTGAAGTGTTGAGTGAGAGTGAAATAAAAATGAAATGAAAAAGGGGTCCCTAAACTTAAACTAAAAATCTGCCCGACCATGTTATACGGACCAAACATACGGTCCGTACTATTTATACGAACCGTATGTATGGCCATATGTTTGGTCCAGTAGCTGGTGGCCGTCTTGGCCAATTATACGGTCCAACAAATAGTCATTTCCTGAAGGAACCCTCAAACCACTAGCTATTACTCCATCCCTACAATTCTATCTTGTCGAAGCCCAACTTAACTTTTCATAACCTTATACGACATCCACTTTTGCACATCTGGAAACCTTATCCTGATGAGCACGTTAGACACTAATCGTTCCCTTCTTATAGCGGAGATTGACCCATCCAAATTCTCCCCCATGTGCCTCCGTCCCATAGAACAAGGAAGTACTTTTACCATAACAACTTAAGAAATCTTACTTCCTCACGCCTTAATATACAAGTCGACCCTTACCTCCGTATCCTCAACTTCTCTTCAACATCATAACACGATACTATTCTCTTGTCAACTCCGACGATGTTCCCCAAGCTTACACTTGTTTCCATATATCGACATCTATACTCTGCCACTGCAGAACCGTTGATTTTCCATAGATACACTCGTGCCACCCAACTATCATAATAACCCGACGAAACTAAAATTTCCCCATACCAAACACATCTCGAGCAAAGGAAAAACTGATATGTGTGTCTACGGACTCATATACTCATGTAGACTACGTAATTGATAGATTGGGATCGATCTGAAGCATTGAGAAAAGAAAGGTACTATCTTGGGGATCATGGCACATTTACTCAACACTCGACTATGTTAATACTTGACATCACTTAAGTGAGTTTTTGTTAAATAAAAGCTAAAAATGGATTAATTAAGGGGTAAAGGTGTAACGCGGGGTCTAGTACCTGTGATGTGATGGGAATTGGTAGGAGCATCAGTGTATTGTGCTGTATTTGTAGATACAAGTCGTGACTCGAGAATGCCAAAGCATATGGGCATCGGCTATTATGTGTTATATGCTTATACTTGATTGAATTGTGTTGAAATCCTTAATAACCTAACCTGTCGATGATTATAATGGAAATTTGTGTACTAAGTTTGATGGTTTGATGAATTTATGTGAATGGTTGGCTATTAAGTCCAGTTGTTAAGTTATTTATGCTCATCTATATAAAATTATGCATATGGGAACGTAGGGATCGGTTGAAAGCCTGAAACAAGTGGCATTAAAATGCAAAGTAAGTGACCTTTTATGGTTTGGAGCATGATTAGGTCTTCAGAGGCCTGGACCCAATGTGACCTGGGAGTTTGATGATTCCGGGTGGTATATGGACTTAGCTGTCCCCCATGGGTCACATCTTTTGTACAATCTAGGAAGCTTTTTGTGTATATGGAGCATACTATATTGCATTGCATTTCTTCACCTTCCTTATGTGGTTATGTGTTGGATTTCATATATGTTTTTCGACTACTTGACTATCCGCTTATTTGATTAAGTGACTTAAATGGTGCTTTTATACTTTGTTGGTAACAATTCAGTTATGAGGACAAGTATGAGTAAGAATAACAGAAAAAAGAGATTTTTTTTCACTTTACTTCGTTATTATTTCTTTTGTTGTGGGTTTTGAAACATACAGAGTACTCGTGTTTCCTGTACTCAGACTCACTTGCTGCACTTTTTGTGTTGCAGATTCTGTCCCTAGTACTAGTGGATAGCGCTGGGCGGAGTGAGTTCATTTTGAGCCTATCTGGAGGTTATGGTTAGCTACCTGACTGTTCTGAAGCACCCCTCCTTACTCTATTATTTTTAGCATTATGGATTTTATGTTTTATCTAGACTTGTATTCACAGTTTTAAACTTGTATTGTTCTATTATTCCAGAGGCTCTTGTACTTATGACACCCATATTGGGGGATTGGGATTATGTATCTTCCACATTCTCTATTATATGAGTTGGTATTATGGATAAATCAGTTCTTCTCTTTATTTCTTCCGCTTATTAACTTTATTGTATTGTAATCATTGGGTTTGGCTTACCTATGAGTGGGAAAATAGGTGGCATCATGACTTGTAATTTTGGGTTGTGACAATTAGTATTAGCGCATTGGGTTGATCGGTCTCATGAGTACAAGAGTGATTTCTAGTAGAGTCTTATGGATCGTTCTGATGAGCTCTGTAACTATCTTTAGGAGTCTATAGGACATTTTGGAAACTTCTATTCTTTCATTCCTGATCTTGCGTATGTGATTCGGTTTAAGGTCTAAACTTCTTCGTTTCACTCTCTCGCCGATGTGAGGACATGTTTTTTAATTAGCCCACGAGTGGCTAGATGCGACGTCGCACGGTCTGGTACAAGATGAGTCATCGTGATAAGGACGTGAGATCAAGTTCAGATTTCAACTATGACTTTTAGACTCAATTGAGTAGGGTTGAGATTCAGACACTTAGTTGGGTGATATCCCTAGCAAATGAGAGTGATGGTACGAAGGGCTGCATCATCATCATATCTTCAATGATCAGCTACTCAGAAGTCGAGGATGAGCATTTATATAGCAGGTGATGGAAAGAGAGTTGGCAATTTGAATAGGCACGGTTAGCAATATAACCAGGGAATAAGTGTTGTGACTATGAAGACTGCACTTGAGAAGGGTTGACATAACTTAGCAAGGATGATTTACTTGAGGTGCAATTGGAGTAGGAATGCTTCAACATCATCCGAATTTATTACGACGGTCTTGTGACACTGGTGTATCATCGATAAGTCACTGATTCAGTAATGGAAAACTACATAGGTCGATATCTGAAGAAAAACGTAAGCATGGGAGGATCAATTGACTTGATGAAAGGTAGTGACCATGTTAATACTATGAAGGGGTGTTGGAAAGGACAAAGACATGAAATATGATCCTTAGTGATGAGGTCATAGGTAGCAGGACTACTTATGGGGTTCGTCTGAAGAGTTTTCTTTCTACCTACGTAGTTGAGATATACTGAAGAGAATTCGAGTAGTTCAAGTTTGGTGACATGACTGTAACAATCGTAAAGTGTTCATGTAATGGGAGCATGAGTTGTGTTAAGTTTGATAATGCATGGGAGTATGAAAGGCTAAGTGGAGTTTCAACAGGATGGCATTGTGGTGGTGGAGTAAGGACAAGTGGTTTGAGGATTCTCTAAGAAAATGGCTATTGGCTTTAGGCCAGGTGGGCAGAGTTACCCATGGTGATTAAACCATTATGGGAATAGATAGTTTTGATCTTTCAGTAAAGGACGGGTTCGTAGGTCGACTTGATATTTCGAGGTTGGCGATAAAAGGGATCATTTTAGGCTGAGAGCGTGTTGATTTTGTGATACGCACTGCAGTTGTTAGCTGCGCAAGGGTAGTGGCACTAGTACGGAATCCTGAAGGGTTATAGTGTCACAACTAGAAGGAATTCATTGAGTTGTTATGGAAGGATGCTACTGGGATTACAGTGATCGACTAATAAAGATGGATCTAGTGATAAACAAGGGTGAGGATTTAATACTTAAGGAGTTATCGACTGTTACACCTATGCTAGAGAAGAGATGTGGGCATTGTACATGTTTCTTAGGGCTCGGGAAGTTTTTACAATTACCTGTGATTTGACTCGATGGAGTTGACAAAATTAGAGATATAATCACATGATTTACTGGAAGCATTATAGTTCAGTGAAACAAGGCAAGATGTGGTTCTTCGTGGGCAAGCATCGTTAAGGACCCTCAAGCGAGGTGTCAGTCAAT
The DNA here is from genome assembly GCF_019175385.1 of Lycium barbarum. Taxonomy (NCBI): domain Eukaryota; kingdom Viridiplantae; phylum Streptophyta; class Magnoliopsida; order Solanales; family Solanaceae; genus Lycium; species Lycium barbarum. Next base: position 81,869,520 of record NC_083342.1, on the reverse strand, counting down.
AAGAACATTTAATGTGGTTGATCAATGGTAGATATTAACTAATTCAAGCACTGAAGAGCATTTAAGAAATTGAGTTAAGAATCAACAATACTGGTTGAAACCAAGAGGAGTGGATTCACTATAGTACATTTAGGTATCGGTGTTGGTTGGTAAGCTCATAAACCAAGATGGAAGAAGGATTCTTATGTTAAAGGATTTTTTTGGAAAGGATACTTATATGGAACATTATGAGAGAATGTTAGTAGGACTGGGCGTACGGTAAGTGAGGATTGCTTTACACATTATGGACCAGGGCAGTGATGGTTTGGAATGTTACACTGGTAATAATTGACTTATTGGAATAACTAGGGTTGGTCGGTACTTTTGATGGAAGGACTTCTAAAGGAATGTACATGTGATGCGCCTGATTTAGAGGAGTATTCAGTTTTGAGGTTCAAGTGCAGTAAGGGAAACCTTCAGTTTCTTGATGTCACGACCCAATTTCACTAAGTCGTGCGGGTACCTACCTTTCCCACCTCAATAGGCGAACCCTTATCCCAACAATCATAAAACATAAGCAAAGCGGAAGAAAATAGAATAACGTAAATCTCACGATAATAATATAAAGAAGCTGTGGAAATAATGAAAATCCAACCCTAGTATCTGGTCTGGTCAACAAGAGCATCTAAACCAAATACTACAAGTCTGAATAGTGATAATAATACATAAGTAGTCTCAAATCATGTCTCAGAATGAAAAGTGAGACATAAGTAGTAGGAAGATTCTTCAGGCAGCGAACGTCCTCATGCTCACCCTAAATAGACTCGGCAGTAACCTCGATAATCAGCCACGAGGGGTAGAAGTAGATCCAATCTGGCATTCTGCATTCATAAAGAATGTAGCAAGTGTAGGTCAGTACAAACAACAAGTACTGGTAGGTATCATAGGCCGATTAAGACTAGCTAACGTATATAAAGACAACAAAGCAAGATAAACACATAAAACAACAAGGTACAAGTCAACATGAATCAACGTCCACGGTACAAGTCATCACCTATGTTACAACATCTAAACCCAATGATGCCAAGTCTCAGTATAACCAATCCGAAACAATATATCACAATCATATCACCTATGTTATAGCATCTAAGCCCAACTGTGCCAAGTCTCAGTATAACCAATTCGAACCAGTATATCACAATTATATAACCTATGTTATAGTATTCAAACCCAATAGTGCCAAGTCTCAGTATAACCAATCCGAACCAATATATCACAATCATATCACAGAAAACCAAGAGGTACAATCCAATACAATAATGTATGAATGATGAATGCAATGCATATGCAGCGTACACATGTACTCCGATCGATGGAACATCACATCTCGGCAGCACAACCCATGGGGGACCTACAAAGTCCATGTACCAGTCACTCCGTACACAACCCAGAGATGACTCCATTCCTACCAATACGCCTCATATCAGTCATTCCGCACACAGCCCAGAGATGACTCGATATACAATGTGTTTCAACGCATCTGTATTTCTTTCTCACTTTCCATCCTCAGTACCATAACAATGTAATATCAATGTATCATGGAAATGAGTATGAATATGATGCAATGTAATATCAAATAACCAATTCAATCCCAAACAGTACCACACATGACACACAAGCAATATAAATAATAAGGCTACACAATAAGTCACAATGGAATCACAATTCTCATTTCAATATCAAATCAAAGTCAAGCACCGCAATATCATAATCATGATATATCACTAATCACCAATATCCAATGTCTCAACGTGGCAACGAGCCAATAAGTAAATAGAACAAGATAAGTCAACAACGCAACATAGTGGCTAGCCCTCAAATTATTCAACAAGGCCCAACCTAAGGTAATATTCAACCCAACTTCATACCTAAAGGTTTACACACATTCTCCGACAATATCATCTAAACATACGCTTCACTAATCAAAGTCTCACCATTAGGTAAATCGTAGCCTACCTGGAAAGCCGAACAGCAAACTCGAACGATCAAACCTTAATCTTGCCCTTCCTTTGTGCCTCATGATAATGAAAGTCTAATCATATCCAAATTAGGGAATTACAATCAAGAAGAATCATTAGTCAAACCTTACTGCTATTCAAGACCCAAATCCCAGCCTATGGAATGGGGTTTATGAAGTAAAAAGATGAAATTAGGAATCTATAGGTCTCATCATGAAATTAATATTCTAGGTGATTAAGTCCCATCAATTATAAGCTAGAAGAACTAACAAATCACTTAAATTCGGATTCTAGGCAAACCCCCAAATTTGGGTATGAACCCTAATTCCCAATTCCATAAATTAGTCACTAATTAGGAAAGAATTATGCAATAATAGTTTCTAATCATCAATTCCATACTTAATCAAGATTAATCCACCAACAAAATATGGTTTTATAATTAACAACTTATTCAAGAAAGAAACCCAAAATCCCTCTCTTATTCTTCCCAGTTCTATGGATTGACTACTATGAATTCTTACTTAGAAAAGGTAAATGAAAGAGATTAAGATTAGGAAACTTACCCTTATGAGAATCTGACCAAATCCTCCTCAAATCGTCTCCAAGATTCTAAGGAAATGTAATATAAGGAATGAGAGGAATAAAGGTTTTCATAAGGCTTTTAAATAAGAATCTGGTCCGTCAGTCGCTTCCGCGGTCAAGCCACCGCTTTAGCGGTCACCTCACCGCTTCAACAGTCACCCTTTCGCTAAAGCAGTCACCAGAATATTCCAAACTTAGAATAGACACCCGAAACCATCCCGCAACCTCCAGAACACAAACGAAATATGAAGATATACTTAAAAAAGCGCTACAAACACACTCTTGGCCTCAAAATTCCCATCGGAGGTCTAGTTGACCAAGTCAACCCCCATACCTCAAAACCAACTTTCCAACCCAAGTCCCAAAATACACCCGAGTGCATTGGGAATTGAGCCGAATATACATATAAGTTCTAAATGACCATCCAGATCTCTCGGAATCGACGAATTTTTTATAAAGGTCTGTTTACCCAAAAGTCAACTCTGAGTCAACTCCTTTCACGTTAAGCCTAAATTTCCCACAAAGTCACCCAAATCATATCCAAAGACCTCGAAAAGGGTACCACCCATCCCTGCCGGTCAAGTATTCGCTGATATAGCTCGAGAAAGGGTTAACAGGGTCAAACTAGCTATAACGGCCAAACAGGTTGTTACACTTGAGTTTGTGGCTTCTGCTACCGCCATTAACGACTTAGTTATTTTGCAAGATTTATTATATTTCGGTACACCATCAAGTAGGTTTGAGTGATTTTCAGTTGATAACAGTGAATGTGATTGTGAATGGAAAGTGGAAATTAAAGAATTAAGATAAAGGCATGTTTTATCTGGAATTGGAAGGATTAAGGTACATCTTCAGAAAAGAAAGGATTTGAATTCGAAGCAAAGAGATTACTTGAGTCAGGATTGGATTATGGTGGCATTATCTTGCATCTTTCAGATGCAGTGTAATTGTTACGCATGCTTGAAGAAGTAAGAGTATGGAATTTGACTAAGTGTTATGACAAAGTTCCATGGGGTTTTGTGATTTGCGACTACGGAGGAGCAAATTTCAGATGACAGGCTTGATAAGATTGATGGAAAGGCGAGTTGCATTGTACCAAGGTGGATAAGTTCATAGCATTCTTGAATGAATGGGCTAGAGTTGATTAATAAAAGAGAATCTTGAAATCTCTTCAGTTTGAAAGTTAAAGTCATATTTTTGAGATGGGACTGTGTTCGTGATAATAGACTACATCGAAGTGTCACTGGCTAGATAACATAGTTGAGTATTCCAAATATTAATGACTTAAGAGTATTTGTGTGTGATAAGGCGCATGGATTGCAAGAATTGATATTTTTTGATTTACTAAAGGCGTAACAAGGTATTGCAATCAGAGATTAAATTGTTGTGAAGGGGGGAATACGAGGCCGCAGGCCTTTCTTCGAGGCATTCAGAGTGGTGAACGAGTTAAGTGAAAGCACAGGAAGGAGGATTCGATGTATCTAGATCCTATGGAGTTCTATTAGATTTGTGTATTGGGTGTGAGTTGAGAAACATGAAGATTTATGTCATAAGGTATAGTTCCTTGGTACTGAGTTGATGACTTGGGTAGAATTATCCTTTTTGAAGTCAAGAATGACAGCACGAGGTTGAGTATTCAGGAGCAAAGGATTAGAATCAGTCACCACAGACTTATGAAAGGCCTATAATTGATTTTGTGAGGGTTTGGAGTCAGTTCGGGTGACTATTGGTGACATTCGGGGAGTTGTGGACTTTACACCAGGTCAAAATCGTTCATGTAATACCATGTGTCTTATAGATATATTACCAGGAAGATTTATGGTTATTCTATTAACCCATTTTCGATGATTGATAGATTCACAGTTCAGAATAGAGGTATGGCGGTGTTACCAAGTCTTATTTATGCTGCAAGTGGGTTTGATCATTTTTTGTTGATTGCCTATACGGTCAGTTCTAATGGTTTACGCAGGTACTTGGTAAAATATTGAGGAGATACAAATGGATATGGAAAGTCTTTGAAGTGATCAGTTAATTTTCTACAGATTTGGTACGATAAGGTAATCATTAAGGTGATGTGCATAATATGTTGTTTGAAGGTATATGAAGATTGGACGATAAGTGTTGACACAGTAGCTTCAGATCAATGAAACAAAACTAACGGATTTGGAATTAGCGCAATCGGCCTTGGATAAGGTCATTTTGACGGAATGCTTAGAATTGGCTCGGAACAATAACCGATTCTCTTCTGGTAAAAAGGAGTCATGATTATGTTATATCCCGCATATTTGCGCATTCGGATAACTTAAGATAATTGCGGGAGGTTAAGAGCAAGACTATAATTTTGATCTTGTTTGGTGCATAAGTTGTTTATGAAAATTTTGAAGTGAAAATATTAAGAAAGGCTAGGGGCAAAAAGGTAAATTCGTAATATGACTCATGGAAATGTGGGGGAAGACGAAGGGCAAATTTGGAAAAATAGTTTTTCATGAATTGTAGAACACAAAAAAAAAAGTGGGCTTGAGTTGTTGGGGCCAAGATGGCCGGTCAACAAATGGGCCAAAGCCCATATGTGGATAAATTAAAAAGGGTCCAAAGATGACTTATTAGTCATCTTGTTCATTTGACTCTCTAGAAAATTCAAGAATTTGAAAAACAAGAGAAGGAGAAAGCCCCTCCAAGGCCATTCGGCCAAGTGCAAAAATCAACAAGAACCTTGACAAAAAATTCTTCAAAAATCATTTCCTACCAATTGAAGGGTCCCTAGTGAAGTGAAGAGGTTCTTGGAACAAGAAAAATTCATATTCTTGCAAGTTATAAGTCTTAGCTAAGTGAGAAACCAAGGAAGAAGGTAAGAATTCATTCTTCTCCTTTCTTTATATGTTATGGATGTTTGTGCATGTTGTAGTGTACAAATATGGATGAAATTCATGAGGAACAAGAATATAGGGGTGTGGCCGTGCATGTATGTGTGTGTGTAGGAATCATGTTTTAATTATTTTATCTAGTGTTTGGTTGTTGTTATTGTGGGTGCCATGTTGATAATGGAGGTTGGATGATTTTAGTGAGGTTGTAGCCGTGTGTGTGTGTATGATGTTTGGCCGTGTATATGTGTTAGAAGTGGCCGTGTGGTTGTGGTGAAACATAGGAGAGAATGAGTCAATTTTATTTAGTGTTTTGGTTGTTGTTGTTGTAGATTTTATATTGCTAATAAAAGCTTAATGAGCTTAGTGAAGTTGTCGTAGTTGGAGACTTGTTTTAGAAGTTTATGAAAATTGAATATGATGTTCTTGCATGTATGGCATATAATGTTGTTAGTATGATGTTGTTAGTGCGTAAATTATTAGGTTGTTATTGTTCTTATTGGAGTTGGAAGGTCTTGAAGGAAGTAGTATATTGATTGAGTTGTTAGAATGTATCTTGGGTTGATTATTGGAATTGTTAGTATGGTTGTTGGCATTGTTGTTGATAGTTTGGCCGGGTTGAATTCCCGGATTGTTGTTGATTAGAATTGGCCAAGTTGGATTTTGGGGATGGTGTATTTACAGGGGAAATGCTGCCGAAATTTCGGTAGACAAGTGTTACTTTAAGACTTAACTTCTAAAATGCTCTAATTAATGTTTGGTAAATGTGACCAATTGTAGATTTTGAAGGATTTGGAACTTGAATTTGGAGTAGCATAAGAAGCGGAAAAAGGTATGTAAGGCTTCACTCTCCCTTTTTTGGCATGTCTTAGACATAATAGGTTTGGATACGAGCCTCGAGGACCACTCTACTTCTAGAAATCCGAGTTTGAATTTGACCCTTATTCATTCAATAGAATTGAATTAGATACTCTATGTTTAATTGGAAAAGTAGTTTGAATATATGCAACTTTCACAAACGGAACCGGAATGCCCTAAAACTTTCGTAGGTAACTCCATTAAGCCTAGGATTCTAAGGCATAATTTTCTTTCTAATAATTCGTAAATGTTTTCCAAGACGTCCATACTTTCCAAAACAAAGTTCTATGACCTTGTAAGCTCTTATGACTACAACGACGGACATTTCTTTATGATAACGATGATGTCAAAGATAAAAATATGTCCATGATGATCATGATAAGAAGGGTTTCACGTCTGAAAGTCTCAAGTTATGGATTCAATTTGAATGTGGGAGTATTGAGCTAATTCTTGATCCTTAATTTTATTCTTTGGGTGTGACTCTATTTTCTAAAAACTCCAAAGCATATGAATTGACGTTTATGAGGGTTATGATTTTATCCTATGTTTTCTCTTAGTGCTATCCTTCGTTGATAGTCTCATCTTATAACTATCGTTCTTTCAAGGTGAGACAGGCGGCCATGGTTATTCCATAATGTAATCGGAGGTTACCGACCTTACGTCACTCCGATGGTTATATGACTTTCTTTGGGCTCTCATGCATGCTGTTATATGTTATAAGTATATGTGGAAGATGGGAAAAGGGCAGAGCGCTATAGACGCTATCCACCTGATCAGTTGGCACTGTATGACATGATACCGTCCCTGACGCGGGATGCCCGGACGCGGGCCATATGTGGGGGAGCAGACGTATTTCGACGCTATGATATGATATGCTATGCTATGATATGATATGATATGATGTTACGTTTACTTTCTATATATGGACATGAGATGTTTTTCAAAGGAAAGATAAGCATGCATGGCATCCGGCCTAAAAGGCTTTCATATGTACAGGTTACTCTCTTATCTCACTATATGTTCTATGATCCCATGAAATGGTTATTCATTCTTTATGTTTCTTATTATGATGTATTCTATGCCTTACATACTCGGTACATTACTCGTACTGACGTCCCTTCTTGCGGACTCTGCATTTCGTGCCACGCAGGTAAACAGGTAGACGTGCTTGACACCTAGGAGCTTCATCAGCAGTACTTGAGGGTGCTCCAGTTGTTCCGGAGCTCAAGCCTATTGGTACTACTTTTGTGTACATGTTCGGGCTCGGCGATACTCGGCCCTCCTTGTTATCATATGTATTTTGTTTAGAGGCTCGTAGACAGATATGTACAGTCAGATGTTTTGTACTTTTGTTGTCCTCGTCGCTGTATAATGTGTTAGCAAAGTTTATTAGCCCATGCTTATAATTATGCTATTAATGTTAGTGTTAAGTAACAAAAACAAGGATATGGTACAGTCCATACGGCCCACTCTGTAGTAGAGGTAAAACGATAGATAAGGGGTGCTCGGTACAAGTATCGGGTACCCGTCGCGGCCCCTAGTTGGGTCGTGACAGAAGTGGTATCAGAGTAGTTCATCATAGGGATTGTCTACGAGCCGTGTCCGGTAGAGTCCTGTTTATGGGTGTGTAGCGCACCACACTTATAAACAGGGGGCTGCAGGGCATTTAGGGAATCTGACCTTCTTTGTATTCTAGATCGTGCGATAGAGCTATAATAAGAGGTTTCCTTCTTCCTAATCCAGTGTTACATTTTTAGCGATGCCTGTGAAAATGAAAGCAACAGCCGCCGAGGAGGGCAAGATGGCAACAGAAAGGCGAACTGAACGGGAGCCACTGGTGAATATTGAGGAGGGTGAATCCCATAATGAGGCTTCCTCTTGTGCTGTTCGCACTCCGCCGATATTAGGGGAGCAAGAAGGAGTTTCCACTTCAGCTCCAGCACCCCCAGTTCCCCCACCTGATGCTCCAATTCAGGAGATGAGACAAGCCATCCTTTTGTTAACCCAACTAGTAGCCGCTCAAGCTCAGCAGCAGGGTGTGGATCCTGGTGATAGGGGTCACAGGAGGAGGACCGACTCTTCAAGGTATGATCGCGAGTTCAGCGGTACCGTAAGGCAGCGGTGCTGGGGGTACCCAGTTCGTTCAACAACAGGTGTGCCTCTACAGCGACCTGGATCCGGGTTTAATAGACCCACTTATCTCGGATCAGGTCAGGGTTATGGAGTTTTGGGTTCCCGGTATAGTGGTGAATCTATCCAGAAGTGACCACCCGTACCACGATGCCCTCAGTGCCGTAGATTACATACGGGCCGTGTCGCGCAGGTTCGGGTGCTTGTTATGCCTGTGCTGGGTTGGGTCATTTTATGCGCGACTGTCCATTTCGACGTGGCAGAGGTAGGGTTCAGCCCACGGGAGTAGCAGTCGACTCGCCATCATTGGTGCGCCCTCCAGTGCAAAGGTCCCAGATATCAGTAGGCTGTGATAGAGACCGAGAAGGAATACCCAGTTCGAGTGGACCCCAGCATCATACTTATGTGCTAGCTGGCCGACAGGATCCTGAGCCATCCCCTGATGTCGTCCCAGGTATATTATCAGTATTTTCCCATAATGTATATGCATCAATTGATTCAGGCTCTACGTGGTCATATATCGCGCCTTATATTGCTGAGCGTATTGGGTTGAAGCCCGAGCCAAATCAAGCGAGTTGGAATGTCTACGCCTGTTGCGATTAAGGTGTTTTCGCCACTACTGGGAATTTGGAAACCTAGGACGAAAAGTAGCCGTACACATAGGAAAAAGGTGAATACTGGGGATTTCGAAGGCTAAAATAGTAATTAAAAGGGAAAGATGCGTTACGAGAGCGTTTCGGAAATTGTCCAGACCCCAACTTGCCCTATATTACGTGATATAGGCAGTGCGGGGGAGTGGAGGCAAATATACTAGCATTAAGACACCGAAATGCAGGGAAGTTTCGAGGTTAAGCGTGCTAGAGTGAGCGCAATTTCAGGATGGGTGACCCCCTGGGAAATATGCTGAAAATTTCATAAATGTAGGAATAAGAGACGAATGTAAAAATTAGGTAACCTAAAGTAAATTAGAGTGTGTGGCGTGGTTAGGAACCCTATAGAGGTTGCGTGGGCTGAGACAGACTAGACTAGCAGAAAGGGAGAAAGCATGGCAGAGCTTTAGGATTAAAGAAAGTTTGATTAGCGTTTGGAAGTGTTTGTAAGTAAAATAGTGGTATATATATATATATATATATATATTCTACATCTCATTTGTGACTGTAGAATCCTAGCAAACAGTGTCGTGATATATAGAAGGTACTAACCGAACGAAATTCAAGAGACGGAGTGAAAGACATAAGTACAGATGTAACAGGGTAGGATTGATATTGGATCCACACTAGTTAAGGCTGGGAAGTCCTAAAATGGTGAAATACGGGAACACAGTTAGTGAGGAGATAGACGTGACAAAGGCGCTATCCGCAATGAAGGAACTACAAATGTAAGGAAATTACGGGAGGCGATGGTTACTCAAAGGGTATAGGTGTGTATGGACTCTCCTAATAAAGGGGGGAAGAACATGCTAGGCTTAAAACAAACTATGACGAATCCAGCTCCGTAAAAAGAGAGCTTATTAACTCAGGGCTAGAGTTCAGGAGTATGTTGGCCTATCGTGAAGGTTAAGAAAGGACGTAGAAATAAATTGGCAGCGGGTGTAAAATGAGATAGATGTAAGGAGAACATACGAGAGATACCTGGAAAGGTCACCGAATATAAAAAGACAACTGAGACGGCACTAGGTGAGGATTTGTATAGTAAGAATTATAAGTCATTAATCGGTTGGTTTGGTATTAGCGGAGCTAAGTCAATTGGCCTACAGGCAGCCTAAGCTTCTAACACGAATATGTCGAGTCATCGTACGTGACAACTATAAGGGAGACCTCCCTGAAGTATTGTAATACACCGTGAGGCCTGTTCAACATTCGAGGACGAATGTTCTAAAGGGGGGGAGGATGTTATATCCCGCATTTTTGCGCATTCGGATAACTTAAGATAATTGCGGGAGGTTAAGAGCAAGACTATAATTTTGATCTTGTTTGGTGCATAAGTTGTTTATGAAAATTTTGAAGTGAAAATATTAAGAAAGGCTAGGGGCAAAAAGGTAAATTTGTAATATGACTCATGGAAATGTGGGGGAAGACGAAGGGCAAATTTGGAAAAATAGTTTTTCATGAATTGTAGAACACAAAAAAAAAAGTGGGCTTGAGTTGTTGGGGCCAAGATGGCCGGTCAACAAATGGGCCAAAGCCCATATGTGGATAAATTAAAAAGGGTCCAAAGATGACTTATTAGTCATCTTGTTCATTTGACTCTCTAGAAAATTCAAGAATTTGAAAAACAAGAGAAGGAGAAAGCCCCTCCAAGGCCATTCGGCCAAGTGCAAAAATCAACAAGAACCTTGACAAAAAATTCTTCAAAAATCATTTCCTACCAATTGAAGGGTCCCTAGTGAAGTGAAGAGGTTCTTGGAACAAGAAAAATTCATATTCTTGCAAGTTATAAGTCTTAGCTAAGTGAGAAACCAAGGAAGAAGGTAAGAATTCATTCTTCTCCTTTCTTTATATGTTATGGATGTTTGTGCATGTTGTAGTGTACAAATATGGATGAAATTCATGAGGAACAAGAATATAGGGGTGTGGCCGTGCATGTATGTGTATGTGTAGGAATCATGTTTTAATTATTTTATCTAGTGTTTGGTTGTTGTTATTGTGGGTGCCATGTTGATAATGGAGGTTGGATGATTTTAGTGAGGTTGTAGCCGTGTGTGTGTGTATGATGTTTGGCCGTGTATATGTGTTAGAAGTGGCCGTGTGGTTGTGGTGAAACATAGGAGAGAATGAGTCAATTTTATTTAGTGTTTTGGTTGTTGTTGTTGTAGATTTTATATTGCTAATAAAAGCTTAATGAGCTTAGTGAAGTTGTCGTAGTTGGAGACTTGTTTTAGAAGTTTATGAAAATTGAATATGATGTTCTTGCATGTATGGCATATAATGTTGTTAGTATGATGTTGTTAGTGCGTAAATTATTAGGTTGTTATTGTTCTTATTGGAGTTGGAAGGTCTTGAAGGAAGTAGTATATTGATTGAGTTGTTAGAATGTATCTTGGGTTGATTATTGGAATTGTTAGTATGGTTGTTGGCATTGTTGTTGATAGTTTGGCCGGGTTGAATTCCCGGATTGTTGTTGATTAGAATTGGCCAAGTTGGATTTTGGGGATGGTGTATTTACAGGGGAAATGCTGCCGAAATTTCGGTAGACAAGTGTTACTTTAAGACTTAACTTCTAAAATGCTCTAATTAATGTTTGGTAAATGTGACCAATTGTAGATTTTGAAGGATTTGGGACTTGAATTTGGAGTAGCATAAGAAGCGGAAAAAGGTATGTAAGGCTTCACTCTCCCTTCTTTGGCATGTCTTAGACATAATAGGTTTGGATACGAGCCTCGAGGACCACTCTACTTCTAGAAATCCGAGTTTGAATTTGACCCTTATTCATTCAATAGAATTGAATTAGATACTCTATGTTTAATTGGAAAAGTAGTTTGAATATATGCAACTTTCACAAACGGAACCGGAATGCCCTAAAACTTTCGTAGGTAACTCCATTAAGCCTAGGATTCTAAGGCATAATTTTCTTTCTAATAATTCGTAAATGTTTTCCAAGACGTCCATACTTTCCAAAATAAAGTTCTATGACCTTGTAAGCTCTTATGACTACAACGACGGACATTTCTTTATGATAACGATGATGTCAAAGATAAAAATATGTCCATGATGATCATGATAAGAAGGGTTTCTGTCACGACCCGACTCGGGGCCGCGACGAGCACCCGGTGCTAACCCACCCGAGCACCCTCTTAGCTTACTCTTATACTTACATCTAGGTGAGCCACATAATTATACATGCATTTCCATTGATTCGTCAACTAGTACCATATGGACAACCGCACATTTATATCATCATAGGCATTTATTCTACATCAATATCCATGGGCCAACGTGGCCGACAAAATGATATACAAAACATAGGCCGACAAGGCTAAACACATCTACCCACACACACACACGTCTACGAGCCACTAAGAGTATAACGTATCACATTAGCGGGACAGGACCCCGCTATGCCCATAATTATATACACAAAAGAATGAGTACCCAAAAGATATGGCTTCGAAGGAAATGGAGCTCTCTATGAAATCTCCGAATAGGCAGCTAAGGATCAAATCTGTCTCCCTGCGCACCTGCGGGCATGACACAGCGTCCACAAACAAAAGGACGTCAGTACGAAGAATGTACTGAGTATGTAAAGCATGATCAACATCAATATAGAAGCATAATAGATAGCATAGGAGGGGAGACAGTAATATCATCATCATGTCGCTTACTTGCATACATCGTCGTTCGTATCCCATAGTAATACTCATACCATACTTGTGCTCATATTCGTATACATGTCCTTATTCGTACTCCTATACATAGTCTTTTCACATTCATATTCATATTATATACATAGTCATTTCATATACATAGCATTTACATAGCATACCCGACCTCATGGGATCGGTGTCTTATACATACTTGGCCAACCAAGGCTCAAGGTCATACATACCTGGCCCTACCAAGGCATCAGGGTTATCCGTACCCTCTGCAGAGGTGTGCGCGCGTTTCGTAATCGTATACATACTTTATACATAGTCATATACATATAGTCTTACCCGGCATCATAAGCTCGGGGTCTTATTATAGCCCTTCATAGGCACACATACACATATATCGTAGCTCGTAAGCATCTCTAGTCTCATTTTACTCTCATCATCATTACTATCCTCATCATTATCGTTACATTTACATTATAGACTTACTCGTCATACGAGGAACGTAGTATAAGCATAGTACATATCAAGGGTCGTGAGCTTATGAGCTCGGAATGTCAACCATGTGAAGACAACATACTCATATAGAGGAATTTAGGAATTTGGCCAAGAACCATGCCTTATGAAAGAAGGGTTAGCCTTACATACCTTTCCGTCGAACTATTCTATACTTGCACGTTTCCTTCCAATGCTAGCGTTTATACCTTCATTAATATCATAACACTGGCCATTAGTCATTCACATTATCCACATTATCTAGAATTCTTCAATTTGCCTCTTGTTCACCCACATTCATGATTATAACACCCATCTTCGTCCATTCGTCTAAAGTGTTTAGTTCATGATCTTAATACCATTTATAACACATTCATATCACAACACAACAACATCATAACTCAATTCAAACTATTTCTCAAAATGTCACTATTCATCATTCATGACCTAGTTGACCACATTTTCTACAATCCATGTATTTTAATTCTCCAATACCTCAAACATCTTGTAAAAATCATGAATCTTACCTTAAAAGTTGTAGGAACAAGCTTTGGTTGATAATACTCTTCTTTGAGCAAAACCCTAGTTTTTCTCCATTTGGATTTCTTGACTTGGATGATCCTTGATGATTCCCTTATCTTTGATTTACTTGTCTTAATGTTATGGATGACTTATAATCCTTGAAAACTCATAAAATAAATGTAGAGAGAAGTTCTAGAGAGAAGTGGTGTAATGTTGTAAATGAAATGGAGGTTTACGGTCCGTATTTCAGTTTACGGACCGTCCCTCGTGGTCGTTCTTAAGCTTAAGCAGAACCAGAAACTTTGGCCTGCATGCATGGTGATTTACGACCATGGTTTACGGGCCGTAAATCACTTCTCGGTCCGTCCACCAGGTCGTATTTTAGCCATTTCCTCAGCTGGCAGAAAGTTGAAGTTGGACATGCCAGTTTACGACGTCAAGTTTACGGACCGTATTGCACTTTACGGTCCGTATTTTGCACTATACGACCACTGGGCAGTTTTGCCAACTTTCAATTTTTCTCATTTCTCGACTTTTCATTCTAATCATCCACATCCCTTTACATACATTTCCCATGAAACATTATCCACTCGCACTCCTCGCACACATCATTAGTTCATTTACTTGCGTACCAACAGGAAATTTTCCGAGGTGTAACAGTTTCATGTCTGAAAGTCTCAAGTTATGGATTCAATTTGAATGTGGGAGTATTGAGCTAATTCTTGATCCTTAATTTTATTCTTTGGGTGTGACTCTATTTTCTAAAAACTCCAAAGCATATGAATTGACGTTTATGAGGGTTATGATTTTATCCTATGTTTTCTCTTAGTGCTATCCTTCGTTGATAGTCTCATCTTATAACTATCGTTCCTTCAAGGTGAGACAAGCGGCCATGGTTATTCCATAATGTAATCGGAGGTTACTGACCTTACGTCACTCCGATGGTTATATGACTTTCTTTGGGCTCTCATGCATGTTGTTATATGTTATAAGTATATGTATATGTATATGGGGAAGATGGGAAAAGGGCAGAGCGCTATAGACGCTATCCACCTGATCAGTTGGCACTGTATGACATGATACCGTCCCTGATGCGGGATGCCCGGACGCGGGCCATATGTGGGGGAGCCGACGTATTTCGGCGCTATGATATGATATGATATGACATGATATGCTATGATATGATATGATATGATGATACGTTTACTTTCTATATATGGACATGAGATATTTTTCGAAGGAAAGATAAGCATGCATGGCATCTGGCCTAAAAGGCTTTCATATGTACATGTTACTCTCTTATCTCACTATATGTTCTACGATCCCATGAAATGGTTATTCATTCTTTATGTTTCTTATTATGATGTATTCTATGCCTTACATACTCGGTACATTACTCGTACTGACGTCCCTTCTTGCGGACTCTGCATTTCGTGCCACGCAGGTAAACAGGTAGACGGGCTTGACTCCGAGGAGCTTCATCAGCAGTACTTGAGGGTGCTCCAGTTGTTCCGGAGCTCCAGCCTATTGGTACTACTTTTGTGTACATGTTGGGGCTCGGCAGTACTCGACCCTCCTTGTTATCATATGTATTTTGTTTAGAGGCTCGTAGACAGATATGTACAGTCAGATGTTTTGTACTTTTGTTGTCCTCGTCGCTGTATAATGTGCTAGCAAAGTTTATTAGCCCATGCTTATAATTATGCTATTAATGTTAGTGTTAAGTAACAAAAAAAAAAGGATATGGTACAGTCCATACGACCCACTCTGTAGTAGAGGTAAAACGATAGATAAGGGGTGCTCGGTACAAGTATCGGGTACCCGTCGCGGCCCCTAGTTGGGTCTTGACAGATTTATACTTACGCTATGTGATAACGTGTTTTCTAATGATTCTTGGTACTAAAGACAACTTTAGAAGGTGTGAAGGAAATGTAAGTCGAATCAGAGTATTTTTATCGGTGCAAGTTTGGCAATGGATTGTAGCCACAACTAAAGGATTGTGGTTCCTATGATAGAGTTTATGGAATCAATCAATTGCATTCTGAGGCGTGGTTAAAATCAAAATAAGGGAATCTGAGCGGAGTCAATTCAAATATATAAGAATCAGCTGTAGAAGAAGTTTCAGGTGTTGAAAAATAGAGATTCAGGTTAATGAGTTAAGCTAAATGAATATTTGATTGATAAGATGAACAAGCAGTGCTATCAACGTCATTCTTGATGTGGAGGCTTTCATAAGGTTTATAATGGAGATTCTTTGGCTGCTCAACAGCTTTTTTACTTTTCTTTATCGCTCGAGGAAAAACATGTGTTTAAGTGGTAGATGATGTAACAACCCTTTTGGTCATTTTGAGATTTTTGACTTGTTTTCCCCAAAATACCCTTTCTGTAGTTTCATCTTGATATTTATGACTTGCGGGGATGGGTGGCATGGTTCCCGACATAATCGAGTGAGTTTACATCAGTTTTAGTAAAATTAACAGTTCTTCAGTTAAGAAATTGATTAAGTTTGACCAAAGTCAACATTTGAGGTAAATCAGTCAGTATCGAAGTTTCGTCAATTCCATTAGATCCGAAACGTGAATTTTGACTTAGTTGGGTAGTTGGTTCGGGTCCCGAGAGGCTCGGGCAAGATTTGGCTTTTGGTTAGAAACTAGTAAAAGTGATAGTTAAGAGTTGACACGGTCATTATCAGGCCAAGATGACCTTTTTTGATGTTTTGAGTACGCGAGCTGGTTCATAGCGTGTTTTATGACAAAAATGCATATTTGGTTTATGTCCGGGTAGTCCCGGATGTGTTTCAGGTGTTGAATCAAAATTTGGAAGGACTTGGAGGATTTTAGGTTCAGCTATTGCTGGTGTTACGCTCCTACGCGAGATAGGGAGAACTTGCGGAGCCGCACCTGCGCAAGGTTGGCCGCTGGTGCGAGCTTTAGGATCTTGGTGGTCTTCCGCATCTGCAAAAGTTTCACCGCACCTGTGACTTCACAAGTGCGATGATTATTCTCCATCTGTGAGGTTGGGACTTTTAAGTGGATCCCCTACCTACGCATGATTTTCCGCAGGTGCGACGTCGTTGGACAAAATACCCCTTGATTCCCCAAATTCGATTTCATTTGTTCATAACTCAATTTTAGGAGAATTGGAGCTCGAAGGGGTTTTGCTCGAGGTAAGATTCTAATTTCCATTTCTATGTTTCTTCATAAATTCTTCCTTAAATTTGGGATTTAACATAGTTTGGGTTAGGAAATTGGGGGTTTTAGCCTTAAGTTGAAATTGAGTTTTCCATGAAATTGGAGGTTAATCCATGATTAGTTTTGCATGATTTTCTGGGTTTAGACTACTTAGGTTATGGGTAAACTTCTTTCAAAATAAAATTCTAGTTTTGCTCTTCAGGCTCGGGTTCTACTATTTTGTGTTCATTTTTGGGTTCCGGGTAGAAGTATAGCAATATGAGTGGCTACGGACTCATATACTTACGGACTCATATACTCATGTAGACTATGTAATTGATAGATTGAGGAAATGAAAGGAGCTCTCTTGAGGATCGTGGCCTGTTTTCTCCGCACTCGAGGTATGTTAAGACTTGATTTCACTCGAGGGACATTTTCGTTAAATAAAGGGTAAAAATGGAATAATTAAGGGGTAAGGGCATAACGGGGGGTCTCGTACCTGTTATGTGATGGGCATTGGTACGAGTACCGGTACATTGTGTTGGGTTGTGATGTATTTATAGATACAAGCCGTGACTCGAGACTGCCAAAACATATGGGCATTAGTTGTTATGTGCTACATGCTTATACCTGATTGAATTATGTTGAAACCCTTAACTACCTCGTACACTCTTGATAAACCAATCAATGATTATAGATCAAAATTTGGCTACTAAGTTTGATGATTTGATGAATTTATGTGAATGGCTGGCAATTAAGTCTAGTTGTTGAGTTATTCATTCTCTTATATATACAATTGTGCATATGTTTATGAAGGGATCGGGTTGCACACCTGCAACAGGTGGCATTAAAATGCAAGGTAACTGACCTCTTACGGTTTGGAGCATGATTAGGTCTTGGGAACCCTGGACCCAATGTGACCTGGGAGATTTTTTGATTTCGGGTGGTATATGGACTTAGCGGTCCCTCATGGGTCACATCTTCTATACAGTCCCGGAAGCTCTGTGTGTATATGGAGCATACTGCATTGCATTGCATTTCTTCACCATCCTTACATGGTTTTACGTTGGAGTTCATATCTGTTTCTTTGACTACTTGACTATCTGCCTATTTGATCAAGTGACTTAAATGGTACTTTTATACTCTGTTGGTTACAGATTCGGATAAGAGAAGTATGGGTAAGGATAATGGAAAAGGGAGATTTTTTTTACTTTACTTCGTCACTACTTCTTTCCTTGTTGGTTTATGAGACATACTGAGTACACGTGTTCTCCGTACTTAGACTATACTTGCTGCACTTTTTGTGGTACAGGTTCAGTCCCTAGTACTAGTGGATCGCTAGGGTGGAGTGAGTTCATGTCGAGCCTATTCCAAAGGTTGTGGTTAGCTATTCCACGACCCTTCCTCACTCTATCATTTAGCATTCTGTCTTTTATGTTTTATTAAGAGCTTGTTTGGATGGGCTTATGCCTATAAGCTGTTTGCAGCTTATAAGCTAAAAAAATAAGTTGGGTAGTCTAACTTATTTTTTTTGGCTTATAAGCTGCTTTAGATAAGCTAATTCAAATGGGCCCAATTATTTTTTTGAGCTTATTTTAAGCACAAAATGACTTTAAGCTGGCCAGCCAAACACTCAAAAAAGCTGAAAACAGCTTATAAGCAACTTATAAGCCAATCCAAACGGGCTCTAAGACGATGTATTCGCAGTTTCAAACTTATATTGTTCTATTATTTTAGATGCTCTTGTACTTATGTCGTCTATCATGGGGGGTTGGATTATGTATCTTGTGCATTGTAACGACCCGTTCGGTTGTTATTACGTGTTTGACCATTTGCCCCAGTTGACCCATCCCCGAGCCCTAATAGTACTATTTTTGTCACGACCCAACTAGAGGGCCATGAAGGGCACCCGAAGCTAACACACCGAGTACCTCTAAACATACATCTCATAATCATTTCTAGGTGGACCATAAAGATAGCTCACAGATTTCATAATCTGTAAAGGTTCGTACATCACAAAATAACGGCACAACTCTACATCATCGTCAACAACTATGCCTATCGTCACAAGCCGACAAGGCTACCATAATATTACACAACAATATGCACTAATAAGGCTATGAAACGTCTAACCGTACACACATGTCTACGAGCCTCTACATAGAATACAAGTGACCATAAGGACTAATACCAATAGACTGTAGCTCCGAAACAAATGGAGCACTCCTGAAATTTTGCTGATGAAGCTCCTATGGGTCAGGTCCGTCTACCTGCGGGCATGAACGCAACGTCCACAAGAAATGAGGTCAGTACGAACAATGTACTGAGTATGTAAGGCATGAATAGTAATATGTTAAAAGCACGAAGAATAACGTAAGATAAAAGAACTGTTTATACCTCATGATACCCTTTAAGACATTCATCATGCTTACATAACCTTTTTCTAGATGAAACATTTCATATTTCCACATACATACCTATACAATATCGGTACCGGGCTATAGTAGGACTCGGTAATATCTGTACTCGGCCCTTTCGGGACTTGATTATATTTGTACCCGGCCCTTTCGGGACTGGATCATATCTATACCCGGCCCCTTCGGGACTCGATTATATCTGTACCCGGCCCTTTCGGGACTCGGTCATATCTGTACCCCGCCCTTTCGGGACTCGGTCATAGCTGTATCTAGCCCTTTCGGGACTCGGTCATATCTATACCCGGCCCTTTCGGGACTCGATCATATCTATACCCGGCCCTTTCGGGACTCGATCATATCTATACCCGGCCCTTTCGGGACTCGATCACACATGACTATATATATACATAAATAAAAACACATCATTATCATTATCACCATATCCTTCCTTAGAGGATCAACTATCGTAAGATGAGATCAATAGTGTCATGAGAGTATCAAGAACGATGAACTTAGATAGCATTGGAAATGGAATTATCATCATCGCCATATCTCACCTCGAAGGAACAAGTATTATGAGGTGAAATCAACAACAATGGATAAAATCAAGGAAATCATGAAATAAGCTCAATAATCTCATAATAGCATCAAATCCATAAGCTTTGGAATCTCCAAAAATGGAATCATAATCATTATCATCATGGAACATACTTTTCTTTAGCATCATAAGAAACTCTAAGAATCATGAACTTCTAACTTTTGGGAATAAGAATGTTATGGAAAACATATATATGTTCATAAGAAAGGAACCATGCCTTTAGAAAGAAAGGGACTAGCCTTAACATACCTTTCTGGTCTCCTACCACTTAACGCTTATCCTTCCAATCTCGTAAATCTACATTCAAGAGAATTGATACTACTGCTAGGTTTATCGTCATGCTTATCTTAAGTTTTCAAAGTAAACCCCTTTAGAATCTGCCAAAATTCTGGCAGCATTTCCCCTGTTTATATCCCTAGCCCGAAATCATAATACCAACAGCCAACACAACAACACTAACACCAACAACATCATCATCAATACCAAAATATTCCATAAAACATCCCAGACGATGTTTATCAACATACAATAACAATATACACTTCCTTTCTTCCCAATCAAGGAGCATAATCTCATCAACACACCAACAACATTAGATACCATCCATATACATGGAAATTAGCCCAACAACACAGCCACAACATGTTCAAAACTTTCCATAAACTCAACAACTACAACATAACACTTTATGACCATTCCTCCATAACTATTTTCACTTTAAAGACTTGCTAAACCTTCAAATCAACTCAACATAAGAGATAGGATGAAGAACATACCTTATACTTGAAGAACTTTAGTCACACCAACTTTTTCAAGACCAAACTCAGCACAACATCAAGTAGAAACAAGAACAATCACTTTTCATGAACTAGTTTGGTGTAATCTTGTTGAATTCTTGATTTAAAGGGTTATAAGTGTTTAAGGGAAGTGTATGGATGTGTATAGAACTCAAAATAAGTGTAAATGATGAAAAAAGGGGAATAATTGTAACACCCCGTACCTTTAACCTAAGCTTTGACCATGATCTTAGACTTCGAAAACCAGATAAAGAATGTGGGAATTGGAAATTTCCTCTTCAGTTGTAAGATGGTGGTTTACGCCCATGAACAGTGACCGTATTTCAGTATACGGGCCGTAATTCAAGTCGTAAACTGGTACCAAGGATTTCTGAGTATTCTGGAATTTGACATTTGGATGTCAAATGGTTAAATACGGACCGTATTTCAAAATATGGCCTGTATTTCAAAATTTATTTGGAATTTGGGACAACTTCCTTGATGAAAGTTGTATAACTTTGAAATACCTTTCTAACGGTATATTATGGGGGTCAAACAGACATCTGTCCAAAGAGTTACGACCATTTTACTGAAGCGATGCAGTGCAGTCCGTATTTCAAAATACGGACCCGTATTTCAAAATACGGCCAGTATTTTTCTGGACGTAAAATCTAATTTTCCAGAACAGTATATATTCGTCCATATCAGTTCAAATCATTATTTTTCATTCCTTCAAACCCTAGAACGACCTCCTACCCTCTTCCATCATCAAGAACACCAAGGTAAGCCTACTCTAATTATTCTAAGTCTATTCTAATACATATCCTTGTAATCTAAACAAGAAAACATCATTCCTAAATTAGGGTTTTCAAGAAAACCCATCTCAAGGTTCAAGAATTCAAGATTTTGGAAATCTTCTTCAAAGTTCAACTCTTTAATTCAAGTTTTAGAGCATTACCAGGTATGTAGAGTTACTATCTACGTGTGGGAACATCATTGTTCTTCCCCACACCTCATAATCCATAAATTATGATTCTCTACGAAAACTAGGGTTTTCTATACCATGCTCATGACAACCCTATGTCACACCCCGACCTCGCTGGGGTGTGATGGGCACCCGACCCTTACTTAGGGCCGAGCGAACCCTCAGACTCTCGCTGCACATAAAATCACGTCAACTCTTTTTTTTTCTTTAAAACAAATAATAAAGTACATAGCAAAACTTTTCTTTCAGAAATATTCTTTCTCGTGGCTTTCAAGCCGAACAAATTTGTGATCATACAAAATTCATTACGTACACAGACCGACAACCAATACCCACGACAGTGTCTGCAAAGTCTCTAGTAAGATCCCAAAAGCATAACATACAGAATCTGACTCGGCAGCACTCCGGGAACAAATGGAGCTTGCCATCTGCACTGGAACATCTTCCATCTGTCCTCAACTCAACTGGGAGTACCTGCGCGGCATGAAACGCAGCCCCCGAAGAACAGGGGGTCAGTACGGAAATGTACCGAGTATGTAAAGCGGAAATATAACAATATAAGCAAAACCGAGCCAGAAGTATAGAACTAGAACAGGTAGTATCGGATCCGAGTCCGAAACGGAAATACAGAGTGTGTGGCCAGGACCACGATATATATCATAAGCACGGGGTGTAGCCGTCTGAATCGTGATATGAAACAGAGGTACAAAGCCTAACTGGCAGGATCATCGTGCGGATCGGGGCACAGAGTGCGACTGACATACCCGCAACCGAAGCTAGGGGTGTAGAACTATAGCCGACTGAAGCATAGTCCGGCTCAATCATGCAGAAGCAACACCAACAGAATCATTCTCCGAATCCGCTGTCCAGAAATGTAACAGGCAGAACCATGCATGCAGAATCATAAACTTACACAAGCACAGGTAGTATACATTTACCTCAGGTTTCGGCCCTTTAGTGAGGGGCGCAATGGACAGTGCACTGGGGTGTTCACGAATAACCAGGTCGCCACAGGGTCGCCTCTAGTGCACAAGTCATACCCAAGAGGTTCCAGCAGGCAAATACGACAGTTAGAATGTCAAAATGCTTTACTTTCTTTTGAAAAACATTTTTGTTTCACACATATAAAAGAATCAACGCACAATTTCCGCGGCCATAAGTCCAGCGGTCGCTACCACGCATACCGCGGCCAAGTACCCAGCGGTCACTATCACACGTACCGCGGCCAAGGGTCCAGCGGTTATAATCACACATACCGCGACCAAAAGTCCAGCGGTTACAATCACACATACCGCGGTCGAGGGTCCAGCGGTCACAATCACACATTTGACATACCGCGGTCAAGGGTCCAGCGGTCTATGTCAGGCACAATCACAAGTGCGGCAGACGCGGTCAAGGGTCCAGCAGTCAATGCCACACGTCCGGCATGACGCGGTCAAGGGTCCAGTTGTCAATGTCGGACACGCCGCGATCGAGGGTCCAGCGGCCAATATTACATATGCGCATATTCACATAACCGACCCGGGACTCGGTGAAACAGAAAACAACCATACAGGATACCAAATCACTACTTCCCAAACATAAATCACACGTGCCAGGATCATGCATCACACAAGATTCAGGTATGCCAAAATCGTATATCAGAAAATACAGAAGATAAGTAGTTTATCCAAATTATCAGGGTAAGGTTTTCAAAACGTTTTAGATGTCAAAAACATTTTATAACGCTCATGAAGGTGGTCATAACACCTATCGTATAGTAAACAGCATAATAACCAGGAGTTACCTGCGAACTCCGGACAAGAGTACATTGGCTAAAGCCATACAGCACATATCAGGGTTTCTGTCCCCGCAGTTAGTTCAATAATAATTAAAATCCGTCTCAGGATAGATAAAATATCTCCCGTTTAGTGGTCGGGACAATAGCCATAAGTCCCTAGACTTGTCGCACCGAAGTGAGACAAACAAAACCATAGGAGGGGCGCCGGGGGTAACGGGCCCACCTCGGGTCAAGTCGGGGTGGCGGACATGAATCACGCCCATTAGACTCTACGGAGTCATCCAGGAAAGTTTCGGAGTGATTGGATTACATTTGTGAAAGTTATGGAGGTTTAACCACTTTTTTTCAACAAAAGCACCTTTTGAAGTTCAATTGAATTGAATGAATAGTACCAAGAAATCAATCTCGGTTTCCGATGAGCAGAATTGCCCCCGAGGCTAAAATCTCCACCTAGCACACCTAGGACATGCCAAAGAACAAAGGGGAAGGCTTTACATACCTCGATTGCGCCTTATGCTCGCTTGGCTTCAATTCCAATTTCGTCCAGAATCTACAAATGGTCATGTTTACCAATTGTCAATTTCAAGCTTTTCAAGAATCTAAGCTTAATCACATAATTGCCTACCGAAATTTCGGCAGCATTTCCCCTATAAACTCGCCTATCCGAATTTCCAATTGCTCTCCTGTTGACACAGAAATACCAACAATAACATATGGACACAACCATATCTTCAATTCTTTTATTTTAACAAGAACAACAACATATCAAAACAGCCCCCAACTATAACATAACGATGCCCGAAATTCTAACGAACACTTGCAATACACCAAGCAGCCCGTATGCACTTCTTATACCTTATTCCATGCAATCTTTTCAGCAAATTTCTGAGAAATACAACAGCAGCCACACGACACCACATCATCTATTCATATGCAACTAAACCACATTATTATCTCTATAATCCTTACAACAACCCACTACAATTTTTAACTCCAACTCTAACCTTCAAATTCCTTCATTCTCATCACATAATCTATGATTACAACAACCAAAATATTAATTCAAATCAGTCCATCAATTTCAATTAAAACAGCCCCTAATCCATAAATCTCAACAAAACAACAAACGAGTTTATAATGTTGTTTTCTCCGTTCTAATTCGTTAAAACTCTAAATAAACACTTTAATAACATAAAATGAATCTTATAAATACCTTAGAAGCAGCTCAAACACGAAAATTTCATTCCCCAAGACCAATATTTAGCTCAAATTGAAGGCAACTCAACGTACAATGCTTTTCTCTTCATGAGCTTCGGGATTCGGGGCTCGGATTTTGATCAAAATGACCTTCTTAGCCTTGAAGTTTTCTCTCTCTCTCTCTCTCTAATGTTCTTGGAAGATTTTATGTTAAATGAAAAGCCCTCAAATAATTTTTCCTTATATACTTGACGTTAATGGGCCTCATGGGCCGAAATGTGAATGTTTGGATCGGGTCACAATTTTCTGCCCCGCCAGCCCAACTTGCATCGTCCATATCGGCTTATCCAGATATCGTTTTGACGAGCGGTTTGTTGCGTTAGAAACTATACTCGATGAACTTCATTTTAGAATTTTGAAACACCTTAAAACTCCTCATATACTAGGAGATATGCCTCCAACAATATGGGCTAAAAATCTGGTCCGAGATATTTTCTGAAGTTGTTTGGATTCATTTCGTTCAGCTTCGTTTAACTTCTAATCCTCTTCCGACCCTCATGTAACCTCTTATACATACATATACATACTCATATACGCTCATAACGCGATTTCAAATCCTTTAGGTTACGATGTCACCTCGGGATACTTAAGGCAACCATATATATATAACGATATTCTTACTAACTCGATTAACTTTTCTTGAACTTTCTTAACTCATTCTTTCTTGTCTTAATTAAAATAGCACGGACTCTTACGGGGTATAACACCCTAGGCCCATGTCCATGATTATATTATGTATGAATTGCTATTATTCTATCATTGTGTTCTTAATAACTCCATATGATTATTGAGAATCAGTCTGTAATCCATGAAAACCCATATCTTATATTCCATGGGTACTTGCATGCATATTTTTAAATAAAAATGATTATTTCATGAATATCCTACATGTCTACAAGTTTTCATACAAATATATTATATAGTTACTTTCATGCTATGATACAAGATACATACATACTAAATACAAGTAATTTCATGAAACCATATTTACAAGTTATTTCATGAAACCATGTTTACAAGTTATTTCGTGAAATCATGATTACAAGACAAGTACAAGTTAATTCACGAAAATCATGGGCTTCTTAGCCAACTATATTATGTTCATGTTTTTAGGAGTTGCACGAATTACCGAGAAGGCTCAGATAGCCTGAAACTACGTAGCCACCGTAGGACAAGGATCGCTCCGCCCAGTTAGGAAAATACCTTAATTTTACACTAAATAGATCCATCAGGCACGTTACCACCTTATACCCTGGCGAGGTATGAGGGTTCTGTTGGTTCGGCGAGGTACCAGACTCCACGTACCCACGTGGTGATATCACATGTCGGTTTATAAAATGCTCTCCCTACTTATCATGTTTTACTTATGTTATATATATATATATGTACTCATGCTCATGCTCATGTTCATGTCCAGGTTTTCGGTTTCAATTCTTACCATGTTATTCCATGTCCCATGTTATTTCTTTCAGTTGCTTTACATACCAGTACATTCAATGTGCTGACGTCCCATTTTATTGCCCGGGGGCCTGCATTTCATGATGCAGGTACTGATATACAGGACGACACATCTGCTCAGTAGGACAACATTCGTATCAGCTTATTGGTGAGCCCCATCTCATTCGGGGTTTAGTCAACTTTTGTTTTATGATTAGTTATGCATCTAAGGTATGCTGGGGGCCTTGTCCTAGTAAGTATGTTTTCCAGTCAGACTCTTGATAGAGGTTTCATAGACTAGACAAGTCAGTTATGTTATGTCAGACATTCGGAGTCGTATAGCCATTTTGGCTCATTCATGTTATTTTCGCACTCATGTTTAAACAAGTATTTTTATTAAGTATTATGACTTACTACGTTTTATAAAGTCTCATCATGCATTCACGTTATATCCCGCTTATGTTATGCCTCATGATGATTCAGCAAGCCATGTGGTTCGCTCGGTCACATGCAGTAAGGCACCGAGTGCCGTGTTTTGCCCAGGCCATGGTTTGGGGAGTGAAAATAATAGGGTATTTATACCCTTTGAAAGTCGGTTCCACCGAATTTCCAAGTGGGCCCCGCGGGGAGCCATTTGGCAGCTTGGAGGCTTATCTTGAAATGTCCATAACTCCCTACTTCGATGTCGTTTTGACGAACGGTTTATTGCGTTGGAAACTAGACTTCCTGAACTTCAGTTTAGACTTTTGTTTCACTTCAAAACTCCTAATATACTTCTCTAAAGTTGACCCAAAATTTATGTCCAAAATTCTGCCAAATTTTCCAAATTTTCGACAAACTTATTTTCTTCGATTTGCTTGGTCCCGGAATCTTTCGAAACTCTCCATACATGATATTTATCATTAATCATACTTGATAATGGTCATGTACTTTGGTTCCAAGGTTGTCATTCCCGGTTACGACTTACGAGATCGTAATTCATCCTTTACTTCATTGCTACATACTTCCCATGGCTTGTACCTTTCAAAACTTCAAGGGACGTCTCCGATACTCCATTAATATGGTGAGATACATGGCGTGCTCATGCTTTAAAAATGCGAGGTGTAACAATTTTGACCCGCGGGGACAGGTGGCACGATTGGGTGAGTCTTGACATGACTTTGGAAAAAATTGGATTTTAAGTGAAAATCGTATGACTCATAGTTGACTTTTGGGTAAGCGGACCTTTTTCAGAATTTCATCAATTTCGAGAGGTTCGGATGATCATTTATGAGTGATTGGTGGGTTTGGTTCGATTCCCAATGCATTCGGGTGTGTTTTGGGACTTGTGTTGGAAAGTTGGTTTTGGGGGTTGACTTGGTCAACGAGAACCCTGTTGGCAAATCCAAGGCCACGAGTGAGTTCGTAGCGTATTTTTATGTATATCTAAAAATCTAGTTTGGGTGTATAGGGCCTCAGGTTATAATAGGATATCAGAATGAGTTTGTGAAACTTGAATTATTTTCTGGTTTCTGGTGTACCGTAGTAGCGGCACCAGTACCGCAATAGTGGTGGCCACGCCACAAAAGCGGCTAAGTGCATTTTTTGGGTAACCGTTGTAGGGGTCCCGTGATTGCAGAAGCGATTGACGGGCAGTTTCTTTATTTAATGACTTAATAAAACCCTAACCCTTATGTCATTATCCTATTCTCATAACCTTAAGCTTTGGTGGCGACTTTAAGGGTTTTGGGGCAGATTCTTCATCAAGGTAATTCTCTTAGTCTTAGATTCCACAAATTATTATTCCTAATCATGATCTAAGGCTAGAAATCTATATAATCAAAGAGAGATTAAATGGGTTTTCATGAAAGTTTCTTAAAAAGGGGTTTAGACTTCCTAAATTGATTATGTTGATGAAATTGGCTAAGATAATCATAGAATATGGTGTATTCAATGTTGTTAAGCATGCATCATCCATTATTAGAGGTTAATTCTTGAATTGAAAAGCTAGGGTTTATACCCAAGTTGGGGGTTTTGCCTAGAATCCGAATTTGCGTAATTCATGAGTTCCTCCAGCTTATAATTGATGGGAATTAATCACCTAGAGTGTTAATTTCACGTTGAAACTTGTAGATTCCTAATTTCCTCCTAGTTCATTTTCCCCATTCCATGAGTTAGGGTTTGGGACTTGATTGGGAATATGGTTATTTGGGTATTTTCTTCTTGATTCTAATTTCATAATCTGGATATGACTAGAATTTCATTATCACGAGGCACAAAGGAAGGGCAAGACTAAGGTTTGACTGTTGGAGATTTGCTTACGGTTTACCTTATTGTGCGACTTCGATTACCGAAACATATGTTTAGATGATATTATTGGATAATGAATGTAAACCTTCGGGTATGAAGTTGGGTTGGATATTTCCTTAGGTTGGGCCGTGTTGAATGATTTGGGATCTAGCCACCCTGTTGCGTTGTTGACTTATCTTGTTTTATTTACTTATTGTCTCGTTGCCACGTTGTCACGTTAAGACATTGGATATTGGTGATTAGTGATATGTCATGATTATGATATTGCGGTACCTTACTTTGATTTGATATTGAGATGAGAATTGTGATTCCATTGTGGCTTATTGTGTAGCCTTATTATTGATATTACTTGTGTGCCATGTGTGGTACTGTTTGGGATTGAATTGGTTATTTGATATTACATTGCATCGTATTCATACTCATTTCCATGATACATTGATATTATCTTGTTATGGTACTGAGGATGGAAAGTGAGAAGCAAATACATATGTATTGAGACACATTTGATACGAGTCATCTCTGCGCTGTGTGCGGAGTGACCGGTACTATTCTGAGACTTATTGTATATCGAGTCATCTCTGGGGTGTGTGCGGAATGACTGATATGATACGTATTGGTTAGATATCAATTCATCTCTAGGTTGTTTGCGGAGTGACTGGTATATGGACTTTGCGGGTCCCTTATGGGTTGTGCTGCCGAGATATGATGTTCCATCGTCGGAGTACATGTGTACGGTGCATATGCATTGCATTCATCATTCATACATTATTGCATTGGACTGTGCCTCTTGGTTTTCTGTGATATGGTTGTGATATACTGGTTCAGACTGGTTATACTGAGGCTTGGCACAATTGTGTTTAGATGCGTGATATGGTTGTCATTGATGGATTCAGAGTTGATATACTGAGACTTGGCATATATTTCTATTGCATTTTGTTGTCTCTCTTATGTGCTGAGCGTGATTTGAATTGATTGTTGGATTTGATATGGATTGTGTTGGGATCCTTGTATGTGACTAAATGGGGACGGGATACTATAGTCAAAGTTTGGTCTTAGGTGATTATTCTAAAGCTTGGAACATTTGGGCTTAGATGCTATAACTTAGGTGATGACTTGCACCATGATTATTGATTCGTGTTGACTTGTACCTTGTTGTTTTACGTGTTTATCTTGCTTTGTTGTCTTTATATACGTTAGCTAGTCTTAGTCGGCTTATGATACCTGCCAGTACTTGTTGTTTGTACTGACCTACACTTGCTGTATACTTTTATGAATGCAGAGTGCCAGGTTGGATCTGCTTCTATCCCTCGTGGCTGATTATCGAGGTTGCTGCCGAGTCTATTCAGGGTGAGCATGAGGACGTTCGTTGCCCGAAGACTTTTCTTACTATTTATGTCTTATTTCTATTTCGAGACATCATTTGAGATTTTATGTATTATTCAGACTTGTAGTATTGGTAGAGTTCTTGTATGACTAGACCAGATACTGGAGTTGGATTCTCATTACTTCCGCATTTCTTTATATCATTATCATGAGACTTACGTTATTCTATTTTCTTCTGCTTTACTTATGCTTTATGATTGTTGGGATAAGAGTTCGCCTATCGAGGTGGGGAAGGTAGGTGCCCGGACGACTTAGTGAAAATGGGTCGTGACATGCATTCTATATTATATGACTTAATATTATGGATAATCAGTTCTTCTCTTTATTTCTTCCGCTTATTAACTTTATTGTAT
Organism: Lycium barbarum; assembly: GCF_019175385.1. Classification (NCBI taxonomy): domain Eukaryota; kingdom Viridiplantae; phylum Streptophyta; class Magnoliopsida; order Solanales; family Solanaceae; genus Lycium; species Lycium barbarum. The sequence goes on along the minus strand of NC_083342.1, from coordinate 81,839,321 downwards.
TGTAATAGTTGGGTTTGGCTTACTTATTGGTGGGAAAATAGGTGCCATCATGACTTGTGATTTTGGGTCGTGACAGATGAGCAATTCACTTCTTGTATGTGCCAAACTTGATCGTCAACTGTATGAGGTGAGTCAAAATTGTACCGTTATATATATCTCATAAGTGTGCCTAAATGGTGATGTGCCATGAAATTATGACACATTTGATACCTTTTGACGAGAAGTTTTACTTGTTTTTAAGCAAGTATGTGTGGTTTTAATGTGTTTTTATTGTTTTGCAGGTAATTGAAGAGTTAAAGGATAAAAACACCAAAGTTGCATGATTTGGAACTGATAGTGAAGTTTACGGGCCGTATAAAATCATACGGACTGTAATCTTGGTCGTAAATAAGGAGCATTGGAAACAGAATGTTGAAGTAGAGGATGGTGAAATACGGATAACTTTTACAGACCGTATCTTGTGATACGGGTCGTATTTCAAAACGTATTTAACAATTATTCACTGAGGCAGAAAGTCAAGTTTGAAGATGAAGAAATAAGGCCAAGTTTCACTGCAATTAAAACTAGACATGGACTTAAATGAACGACTCCTAAACTTTATTTAGCCTTTCCTTTAACTAACAAAACTGCCATGTACTATTTCCTCAGCTCAATGTACTAATTCCCTATGCTCTCCAGTTCTGCATTCACATCACCACGATGCGGCGAAGATGATTCAACGACTGTGGATTTGTTAATTAAAGGTGATTTACTAGGGTCTGGATTACCTCCGAGGTAATCCCTCCTGTAATGTTCAATGGGGTTCTAGTTTAATGCTACGTGTTAGTGCATAATTTTAAAGGCTAGATTGTGACTTCATGACCATGTTTTGCTATTTGGATTTGGCGGAGAAATTTTGTATAGCAAAAGAAATAAGTTTTGTTAGGTGTGTAATAATTGAGGAACAGTGACAAGAAAATGAAAGAAAAAAACACTTTTGGTGCGAAGCAATGTATGTTTGGTAAACTAATTTGAAAAATACTTTTGAGGAACAATTAGTATTTTGACAAGATTTTAAAAAATGCTTCTAAGTGTATTTTTTCAAAGTGCTTTTCAAAAACGTATTTTTAGGGAAAAACTATTCTTTTTAAGTAATTTTTGCTATTCTCCAAAATCACTTATTTTCTTTTAAATGCTTGGTCAAACACTTCACTTTTTAAAAATAACCAGTTTTTGAAAGAAAGAAAAAAACTTTTGGCCTCCCAAAAAAAATTACCAAACAGGTCATAAAAATCTTTTAAGACAAAAATCATAAATTGAATTAACTTACTTATTACTTTTAGCTTTTTAGTTATCATTTTTATAAAATTATATTAGGAGTAATATTTATCATAGAAATTTATCTATAATTACTACTATATAGAAGAAGCTAGGAACAACATGTTTCCTTGTAGCTTTCAAGGATATTCTCGATATTCCAGAATTTTAGACGCTTTAAAGATATTGTATCACATTGCGGTTTAGATGTACGTTTGCACTATTTGGACAAAAAACCCAATCCATGTTCTGTTTATTACATATGTCGGCCCAAAAGGTGTACTTTAGCTTTTTTACGCCTTGGGCCCCATTTACTTTTTCTGTATTTAATTATTCAATCGATGGTGTAATTAGAGTAAATAATTACAGTATTCAGGCGTTAACCTTCATCCGTTTTTAAATTTCATTTCAGTTATAAAAATTCTTTGGGATTAATTTTGTAGTATACTGAAATTATTTTTTATGATAATTGATTTATTTCACTTGAAATTTAGTGCACAATAAGTTATAAACGTTAGCTTATATCAGTCTAGACATTTCAAACAAGTTTTTAAACAAGTATTTATAGTTTCTGCCTTTATATTCTTAGCCACAAATTATTTAACAACTAACCACGTTCGACATTTACAACAACTTTCAAGCTTGTGATTGTAGCCACGTATCAAATATTTTTCCAAGAAATTAATATGTTTAACTTAGTAATTTCAATTCCGAGAGCTTCTCATACAATTGAAAAAGTTGTTGCATTCATGAATACGATACACATTTTAACTCATCACTTCCATTGTTCAAATTGTATGATTTTCATTTTTATAATTAGCACTACATAATTGAAATTATTGGTTCTCAAAATGATAAAATTTACTACTTTTTGTATTGCAAAAAGGAAAACTTAAAACAAAATTGGGAAAAAGAAATCACATAATATGAAGTATCTGAATTTCTTTTTCTCCTGATGAAAACGTATCGTTAATCTTATATTCACTGATCGAAATATAAAATTAACAAGAAAATCCAAAATTACATAAGACTACTAAAATATTAAAAATGAAGCTTTATGTGTAAATGGGCCCGTGCTGGCACGAGCTCCAGCCTCTAGTTACCTTACATTTTTTTGCGCGGATTGCCCTTCAAAGGCAGGTCTTTAATTTTTGTCCCTTGAATTGTTGGTCTTTAATTTTTTTCCTTTGCCTAAAAATTCATGGGTTCCGGGTTTGAATCCTCACTAAGTCAAAAATTTAAAAAAATTTCGCAAGACAGAGTTTTGGATTCAAACTCTATTATAAGGTAGAGTTTGCCTTATGCCTGAAGGTAAACTCTGCCTTGCAGGCAAATTCTGCCTTGCGAAATCCAAACTCTACCTTGTGATTTTTTTAAAAAATAATTTTTGACTGAGCGGGGGTTCGAACCCGAAATCCATGGATTTTTAGGCGAAGAGCAAAAATTAAAGACTACCCCCGAATAAGGCCAATCATGCAAATTGCCCAAAAATTTTCAAAGGTGCTGGTCTTTAATTTTTACCCTTCGTTTGAAAAAGTGGCTGAAAATATCTCGAGATTTTGGATTTGAACTCCCGCTCAGTAAAAAAAAAAAAGTATTTTGCAAGGCAAGACTTTCGTGAAACCTCTACCTTAAGGCCTAACATTTTCCCAAAATTAGGCCTATTCGGGCAAAAGTTCAGCCTTAGTGTAGAAGTTTGCCTTAAGGCTTAATTTTGGGCAAAAGTTTACCTTAAGGCCTAATTTTGGGCAAAAGTTTGCCTTAAGGCTTAACCTTTGCCCCAATAGAACTAATTTTGCTATGAAACTCTACCTTACAATTTTTTTTTACTGAGCCAAAGTTTAAACTCAGAATCTGAGGTATTAGGCGAAGGCTAAAAATTAAAGTCCAGCAATTTGAGGGGCAAAAAAAGACCGCCCCCCAATAAGGGAAATCTTGCAAATTGCCCTTACAAATGACAAAATCTGTCGCATTCCTGATACCGCTTCTAACACTTCAAGTTTGTGTACTAGTTTGGAGATTCATAATTCTTCCTGTTATGGGTCAATTATATAAAATTTGAGAGATGTATGGGTTTAGTTGGAAAATGAGTATAGGGATAAGAAGTGAGAGAAAGCAGTAGATAAGGTTGGATTGCAGTTTCTTGTATTTTCCTAGTTGGTGCTATCTACTCATGATTCTCCATAGCCAATATAGATAAAAAGAAGGGAAAGCCTTAGCACAGTAATTATTTTGTACTAAGAATGTTAGGTTCAACAGGTGTGAGTGTAGGTTCATTAGGCAGTTGTATAGTGAATGTGCCAACCCATAAACCGACCTTGTCGCTGCCATTGTTGGCATCACCAAATAATAGTATAGTGAAACCTTGTATTGGAAATAGCTGGAAATTACGTACACCCATGAAGACTGCCGTTGCTGCTGTTGATTCCTCTCAACCTGCTGAAAAGGTTCCATTTTATACTAGCACAATTCACCTTTTTATTCTAGGGAATGTTCTCTACTGTATATGACTTCATTTAAAAGCTTTAAGCTGTCTGATACTAGAAAGTGTTTAAAGATAAATAATTAATACAAGGTTTTGAATGAGAGATAATTTACACATAAAAAAGTAATGAAAGTTTTGAATGAGAGGTAATTCAACTATTCTTCAAGCTCATTTTCTTGTCCAAGTTTCTATATTTAAAAGATCAGGTTGCTATTTCTTGTTTGCCTGACCCTAATTTCTCTACTATTTGCATAATGTAGAAATTAAAAGGCTTGTCATATCTATTATAGCTATATTCTAATCCCACAACAATCTAGCGAAGGAGAGGTAGCAAATGTCGCTTTTAGGTAAGTCCTTTTATATGTTTCAAGCCTTATCTTTTGTGTTCTTCGTTCATATTTTTCAACAGAAAGGAGTGAACTTAAATACACTAGCATGACTATCGATATAATTTAACTAGTTCCGGTAAGTCACTAATGGAAAATGTCCACGATCCTTTCCTTCTTTGATCAAAAGTCAAAACTGAGCTGATTTGATGCCATGATGTGGAAGTTAATTCCCCATGTGCCACGGAATGGGTTTCCATGTATCTGAAATAATATCAAGTTACGAACTTACAATAACCATATCATGAATGGAGCAGGATTGCATTTAACTGTTTTCCGGTAAAAATCACAATTGAAGGTTGAGTGTTCTATGTTATCTTAAGGCGTGGATCATTTTTTTTTTGAATGAAGGCAAAAACTTCAAACAACTCCTTTGTAGGTAAGTTATGTAGCAAATGCCATTCTTTTTCATGTTCACATTTCATTGATATGTTGACTGGCGAGTATATATCCTGACCTATCAGTTTTTGTTCCAATTAATGTTGAAATTTTGTTATATATACAGCAAGAGACAGAAAGGAAGACATTATTTTCTTGTAGCAAATGCGAAATTCATGCTGGATGAAGAGGAGCATTTCCAGGAGCAATTGTTTGAACGTCTTCGTCTGTATGAAGAACGCAACAAAGAGCAGGATTTCTGGCTTGTGATTGAGCCAAAATTCTTGGATAAATTCCCTAATATTACCAAGAGATTGAAGAGACCTGCAGTAGCTCTTGTCTCAACAAATCGCCCGTGGATCAGGTAAGGACACTCACTTTCAATTCTCTAAAATCTAGTTACCCTCTTTTAAGCATCATCAAACGGTCCAAGAAGGTATATGCGTTGATAAGCAAGTTAATAAGAGGCGGATGCAGCCTATCTCTATGGTCCAATTGAACCCAATATTTTTTGGCATGGAACATATATGTGCGCGCGTTCATAAACAAGTTAATCAGAGACGGATAAAATCTATCCTCTATGGTTTTCAGTTAAAACCACTAGAATTTTAACAAACAAATCCATACTTTCAAAAGTATAGTGCTAAGAACCTTAAAGATTGAACTCATGAAATTTAAATCCTGCATGTATCTTCATGTGCTTCTTGGGTGTTGTAGGTTCATGAAGTTGAGACTGGACAGAGTTTTACAGGAGAACTATGAAGCTGACAGTGTAGAAGAAGCTTTGGCATGTACTTCGATTAGTCTTGAGTTTGAAAAGCCAGAGAAGTGGGTAGCTCCATACCCAAAGTATGAATCCGGGTGGTGGACACCTTTCTTACCCCCTGGATCAAAGGTGTGAATAGCAGTCCTTCTTACTCAATTTTGGGATGTCCTGTGTGGTTAACGAAGTAGGTCATACTCTGCCTCTTTGTTAGGCAGGCATGACATTTAATTTCACAAGTATGTGAAAAGATGAACTGTGAAGCACAGATGTAGGCTCTAGGTAAAGGTATATCTAGCTTATTGGCGAAATATTATATGACCATTTCCTGGTTGTTGATGCTCAAAACCTGATTATGAGATCAAGGAAGTAATTGACGAAGAACGGAACTACCTGTTATGCTGTTATTAGTGAAAGATGGTCCTTCGCTTAGCAGAAAAAATAATGTTGTAGTAGTTCAACGCTAAGTTTAAATGTACCTCTATATGTACAGGCTGACATGAAGCCAAAATTCTTATGCCTCAATCTTCAAAAATGGTGCATGTTGCTCAGCGCAAAAAGATAATGTTGTAGTAGTTTGTCAACGACCAGTTCAGTGCTCGGTTTACATGTACTTCTATATTTACATACGCATTATAGCGATATTTACCAAAAGAAAAAAGAACTAATGTTTTGTTTGATTAACCTGACAAGTCCGATGTGAAGCCAAAAGTCGATTCCCATTTTCTTCAGTAGAGTAACATTTAAGGTTCTTTCAGGATGAATTTTTCATTCATTTATGAGGAGAAGGAGGCCAAAATGCTGAAGGTCTGTTTATCTACTCTTTCAGATGTTGCTTATTTCCCGTAACCCCCTAGAAATCCTACAGCAGGGTAATGTGCTTAGATGCAAGTGTCAATATTTGCTAGACTGTTTAATTCAGAAGAAAGAGCAATATAATAACTACTCCCTGGTGCTCACAGCTCCCCAGTCTGGACCTTTTCAAGTAATCAAATGGAAAAGTAAAACCACTTCTCATAATTGCATGTGTTTCAAATTTGATTCTGATTCAAAAAAAAAATAAAAAAAATGAAAGCTACTTGGTGAAAGTAGAGAGTCACTCCTAAGTATAACTAAGCAACTACAAAGGAATGAATAGAAGGAAAACACTTAGCTATCCCTCAAAGAATAAGTACTCTTCTTCTTGTCAAATGAAAAAGGACACTCCTACTGTGATGCCGTTTTCTGCCTGGAAATAGAATGTCATCACTGCTGCTTACTGTCTTTGACGAAAGGAACTTTTGGTAGTTTCTGAAGAACCTTCTCATCCAAATGACTGTACTGTTTCTTGAGTTCTTTTTTGGCCTTCTGTGCATAGATATCCAGTTGATCTTCATGTTTCTCATAGAACCAGGGTACTGTTAACAGCATCACAAATACTGTCCAGAAGACAAATACTCCTAATTAGTTATCTCGGTGAATTGCCAATGACAAGGACTTACTATATATCCTAAACTTCCTCATTGAGATAGTAAAATCTGTTATTCTCTCACTGGAAATTCTTTAAGTTCAAGGCACTAGATCTACTAATCAAGAAAACGTGACAGTTCTTAGGGAAAGTCTTCCTGCAACCAGTGATCCATGAGTGGAGGTAAGAAAACCTGGTCCGTTAGAAAAAAACAACCGTCTACTGCATTTCCACATGAGTTTAGCTTCTATTTATAGAAATTTTTACGATGTAAAGTCACCTAAAAGATAGCTACATGTAATTGTCTATAGAGAATGGGATTAGTAACCTGGAAAATAAGGCAGGTTACTTGCTATTAACAAGTTAAAAAATACAATGATGGTGTAAATTTTTGAAAGCTTGGTTTCTGCAGCCGATGGAAATGAAAAAAGGTAAGAGAACTTACAGATGTAAACGAGGGTCAGAAAATCAAACCAGCTGCCAACAATAGAGACAATCCATAAGGCTAATATAGTCTGCAGATTGACATATATAGTCCTATTAACATGTTGCACTAGATGAAATTATAGATAATACAAAGGTAATGGGAGAAAGGTACATAGAGAAACTTCTTCAAATCCTTTCCAGAAGCCACTTCCCAGAAGACACCAAATGCCCAGTTGAATCTGTCCCTCAAAAGTAGAGCAACTTCTGTCCACAACTTCTCTGGCAATACAATCTCTGGAAACTCCATTGGACTCCTGCCAGGGAGTACAAATGATCGTATCCAAAGCGTAGCAACTATAAACATGTAATGTATCTACATAGGACTTTTCATGTGCATGCATTTGGATAATTAATACATGTCAAGTGCATGATAAAAATCCAGAGAACAGTATTTTCAAGACAAGGGAAGTACTCACTTGTTGTCAAAGTAGGAGATATTTGACCAAAAGAACAAGATGGCCAAGGTAAGTATGAGAGAATGACAAATAAAAGTGAGCAAATGATAACCAATCCATTCAAAGAGAAGCCAAATGACAGTGGCAGCAGCAAGCATCCCTGCTGAAATCTGCTTGTTCCTCCACAGCAATATATCAGCCGCTGATACAAGAGTTTTTATTACCAAATAGTAGTAAGTTTACACAAAGCAAATCAAGAATGACAGATATATATTGCAAAATTAAGTAGTCCTTCAGTTTTATTTTATATGACATTGTTTTACTAGACACGAGGTTAATATAGAAAGAAATACTTTTTGCACAAACCAAAAGTACTGTTAGGATTTGTTGTTTTAAACATGCAATTATAGTCCTATGACTATAAGAATATGATGTAGTTAATGGTAAAATATAAAATTTAAAGCTAAAGAGTTTGCACATGTAGAAAGATGTTATGTTCTGAACAGTTAAACAAAAGAAAAATGCCATATAACATGAAAGAGACGTACGTTTGCCACCGCCAAGAGCGGCATGGACAGGTTTCTGGCGCCCAAAGAGGTGAGACTGTTGTTGGTGGGGTTTCGAAAGTCACCGCCATCGGTGGATGATGAAGAAGAATAATCACGGTGATCAACACTCCCTTTTGCTGAAGATTCAGGAACAATTTCTTCCACTGGATCAGACATAGTGACCCCGAGTCTGAAAATAGATTACAAATTATCACAAACATAATAACAACGGAACATATGTTCTAGAAAACCTTAATGAAAGGCTAGCTGCATTATGCATGCAGTGATCCAAGAAGCAAAAGAACACATTATAAGTATGTAATTTAGTTTTTATCGAGTGTCAGGATGGAAGTAACAGAAAGTGCCTGTGAACTTTTTTTTAGTTGTTGTGAAGAGTGAGGGTTGGATTACTGATCCATCAGTTTTTCCTGTACTTTGTTTCTTCTCTGTTTCTCTGTATGTATAACACGCAACGTTCACACTCTTGTTTTACACTGTTACTGAATCATTCAACAGAGAGAGTAACGGAAGGTTCCCTTAAAAAACGAACCATAACCATATATCTCCCAACTTTTTCACATAAGATGCCCCCTTAGCTTGCCTAAGAAATTTAAGGGAAACTTCATATTTCACTGTGCCCCTTTTTCCTTTTGAGTAATTAGTGAAATTATTAATTGTTAGCGCGGAAACGATAAAAACACAGTAATTAACGTGGTTCGGATCGTTGTGATCCTAGTTCACGGAGAACGGCCGACACTTTTATTAATATCAAGGGAGAAAGTAAGTTACAAGATTGAATACTCTTAGGTTCTATGTTCTGTTCTACTTAATAAATCCTAGCTAGCATGTATTTATACTACTAGGTCTAATCCTTTCCTAGAAAGGATCTAAATCCCAATAACACTCGAAAATCAACAAAGAAAAAAGTTTCCTTTTATTTCTTTCATCTTTTGAGTAGGAATTGGCTTGAATATCTTCTCAACTTCACAATCTCCACCTTGAGATGAATTTCGAGCTTCCATATGAACGTCATTCAGTCCAATGTTCTAAGCCTACGTGATCTAACTCCGAGTAGGAAACAAGAGACACTGACCGAAACCTTGTACATACTAGTAGCTCTACCTTACCCTGCCGTTCTCCATCCTGACGCATTAGTTGATGCGAACTCCTGCCAAATTCATACAATGATTGAACTTGACAAGAAGGACCACCTTGGTCAACATATCCGCTGCGTTGTCCTTTGTGTCAACCTTCAAGACCTTAACTGTGCCTTGTTCAACAACATCACGAATAAAATGGAATCTGATATCAATATGTTTGGTGCGATCATGAAATCTCTAGTTTTTTATCAAGTGAATAGCACTCTAGCTATCATATTTTAGAGTTAGTTCATGTTGAACCCTACTCAATTCTGACACCAAACCTTTCAACCATATAGCCTCCTTTACTGCTTCTGCTGCTGCCATATGTTCAGCTTTTGTTGTGGATAAAGCAACTATAGACTGGAGAGTCACCTTTCAACTTATGACACTACCTGCAAGAGTAAAGATATAGCCCGTTGCTGATCTTTTTCTATCCAGATCACCTGCAAAATCAGAATCCACATAACCAAGGCCCGAGAAACCTTCATTTCTCATCCTACAAAAAGTTAGACCAACATTCGAAGAACCTTTAAGATATCTCAATATCCACTTAATTGCTTCCCAATGTGTCTTACCCAGATTAGACATGAATCGACTCACCACAATCACTGCTTGAGCAATATCAGGCCGAGTGCAAACCATAGCATACGTAATGCTACCAACTGCACTAGAATAAGGAACTTTTGACATGTACTCCACCTCTTCCTTTGATTGCGGTGCCATCAAAGAAGAAAGTCTGAAAAGTTGTGCTAATGGTAAAGTAACGGGTTTACATTTATCCATACCAAACCTCTGAAGTACCTTCTCAATATACTTCTTCTGTGAAAGATGTACCTCACCATTCTTATTGTGAATCTCCATTCCAAGGATTTTCTTAGCTTCACCTAAATCTTTCATGTCAAACTCCTTACTTAGCAGTTTCTTCAAATCATTTATCTCTGTCATCCTATTAGCAGCAATAAGCATATCATCAACATATAACAGTAAATAAATATTTGAATTACCAGATACCGTCATGTGATACACGCAGCTATCAAATATACTTCTCGAGAAACCTTTCGTAATCATGAACGCATCAAATCTCTTGTACCACTGTCGTGGTGACTGTTTCAAACCATACAAAGATTTCTTCAATTGACAAACCTGGTCTTCTTTTCCTTCAATAAGGAAACTATCGGGCTGATTCATGAAGATCACCTCTTCAAGTTCACCATGTAAGAATGCAGTCTTGACATCAAGTTGATGAAGCTTCAAGTCATAATGGGCAACCAAATCTAGTAACAAACGAATTGAGTTATGCTTCACGACTAGTGAGAAAATCTCATTGTAGTCGATTCCCTCATTCTGACAAAATCCCTTCGCAACCAATCTCTCTTTGTATCTAGCATTTTCTACACCCGTAATGCCGTCCTTTTTTCTGAAGACCCATTTGCAACCAACAGTTCTCTTCCCCTTTGGTAGACTCACCAAATCCCATGTCTGGTTCTTGTGCAAAGACTCCATCTCTTCTGTCATGGCTAAATGCTATTGATCAGCTTCACCACACATAGTAGCTTCTGTATAGCTTGAGGGTTCCAGATCCTTTATTTCCTACTCGGCAGTAGCTAATGCGTAGGACACAAGATTAGCTTGCGAAGGTTGAGGATAATATTTTGGATTAGGTTTCGGAGTTCGTTTGTCCCTTCCAGTAGCTATATTGTATGGTTCACCTTCAGGTACTACTGTGTGAGACTTTTCATTATCTGACTCCACCTGATTCACTTGATCCTTCTGCTCGGTGAGTTTCACATTTTCCTTCATCGTTTCTATTGTAAGAACTTTCTGTCCTGGAAACTTAATGGAAGTCTTCCCAGGATCAAGCATAGAGGCCTCATCAAAAGTAACATCTCTACTAATTACAAACTTAAGTGGATCTAAACTCTATATTCTATATCCTTTTACCCCTTCAGCATATCCCATAAATAAACCTTTTCGAGCTTTAGGTTCTAGTTTTCCATCACTTACATGATAATATGCGAGACATCCAAAGATTCTTAAGTACGAGTAATCAGACGGTTTACCTGACCATACCTCATTTGGAGTTTTGAAGTCAATCGTCGACGCTGTAAAACGATTAACAACATAACAAGCATTATTTACTTACCCTCTTTCTAATGTGAACCTTCCATTTCATACATTTATACTTATAATAGTATCATACCTGACCATAGTGGGTCGGTGTCTTACGTACCTGACCATAACAAGGTTCGGTGTTATACATACCTGGCCCTACCAAGGCTCAGTGTTATCCGTACCCAACTGTAGTGGTGTAGGCGCGATAGATATCATACCCGGCCATACAAGCTCGGTGTTCTTAATAGTCATATTTTGATATATATATATATATATATATAGGTACATACGTATCTTCAACATCATCATCGTCATCATGACTTCATTATATCCTTCCTTAGAGGATCAACTATTATAGGATGAGACCAATGGTATCATGAGGTTTTCAAGAATCATGAACCTTAGTGATTCTAAGAATGAAGTCATCTTGGAAGACAATATGGAATTCACATGAAGGTATACAACGATGGGATCATGCCTTAGGAAAGAAGGGTTAGCCTTACATACCTTTTTGCCTTCATAACTACTTAACGTTCACCGTCGAAGCTTGGAAAATCTACATTTAGAAGAATGCATCCCATGGTTAAGCCTTAAAGATACTTTTAAATTCAAACTAGAATAATTCATGAGTTAACAAAAATTGGGCAGCATTTCCCCTATTTCATCGACTTCCACCATATTACAAAACAACTCCCAAACATCCATAATAACACCCACAATGTCATAATCAAGTAATCACATCCCATTAAGTCTTCAAAATTCATTCTCATATTCAACTTATACCAACAACTTCACACCAATCCTTAGCACATTATCATACAACGCTTCTTCATCATTATCATTACCTTTTATAACAATATTATATCCATATCATACTAAGAATCATGACTCAAGTTAGCTTACTACTCGAAAACATCATGAAAACTACATTTAGAACTCATCCTCTACTTTCTCCCTTCACCCAAGTTATGCAACACTAAGCACTCTTAATAACATGGAATTGTTATAGCCCGTATTTTGTACGTTCGGATATTTCGAGAAAGTCATGGCAAGTTGAGGGTAAGGCCATTTTCAAAAATTATTTTAATGTACAAGTTGTTATGAATATTATTGGTATGGAAATATTGAGAAAGGCTAAGGGTAAAAAGGGAAATTCACAAAAGAGTTCATGGAAATATCGTGGAAGGTTAAGGGCAAATTTGGAATTAGAAAAAAAATTATTTTTCATGAGCCACAACAAGCCAAGTTGGCCGTGTGGTAGTGTGTGTGGGTCCCACCTTTTTATGAGCTATGTAATTATATATGGATATAAGCTTACATAGCAAGACACAATTAATTCATCCTTGCTTTAAGAAGTTTCAAGAAAAAGGGAGAAGGGCCATGTGTCCATATTTTTATTTAAGGGACTTAATTATAAATATAGATAATTGGTGGAAGGAAATATATATATATATATATTTGTCTTCTAAATCTAGAAGAGTGGAGAAGAAACCAAAAAAAAAAAAAAAAAAAAAAGAGAGAGGGAGCTAAGGCATTCGGCCATGGCTCCAAAAATGGAAGCCATGGAAGATGATCAAAATAAATTATTTCTTCTAGCAATCTAACTAATTGAAACGTCCTCTTTAACATGGAGTGATTGTTGGAGAAAGTAGAGCACTTGTTGTGCAAGTTGGGAACCTAGCCGAGCAAGAAGAGCTAAGTGGAAAAGGTATGTATTCAATCTTCTTTCATGTGTTATAGATGATTTGTGAGTATTGTAGCATGAATAAACGGATGAAATTCATGAAATAGATGTATGTTGAGGGTGGCCGAATGGGATTGATGGTGTAGGAAAGATGAATTGATTTTTATTTAGTAATTTGATTGTTGTTGTTGTGGATTGCATAATAAAAAAATGAAGTTGTAATTGTTTGTGGATTATGGAAGAAGTTAATGTGATATTAGTATGGTTTCTTATGATTATAAGAATGAATGATATTGCTAAAGTATAGATTGTTGATGTAGTCTATGAATTTGGAAGAAAGGAAATGTGTTGTAATTGTTCTTGTTGAATTTGGAAGAATTCGGGTAGTGTATGTGTTGGTTGGGCCGTTTGAAATGTTGTGCGGGTTGTTGAAGTGTTCTTGAATATTGTTGAATGGTTTCGGATTAGTATGTGAATATGTGAACAATTATGAATTGAATATAAAGGAAATGTTATTGAATTATGTAAAGGAGCTACTAATGTTGGAATGTATTTTGAATTAATTGTTGAAGTTGGAAGATATGATTGTTGGTATTGTTATTGATAATTTGGCTGAGTTGCATTCTCGGGTTTGTTGTTGTTAAATTGGCCGAGTTAGATTCTCGGGGATGTTGTATTTACAGGGGAAATGCTGCCGAAATTTCGGTAGAATATAAATGAATTCATTTGAAAGACTTAGACAAGTATATGTCGATGAATCTAATGATTATGTCAATTCTCTTGAATGTAGACTAATAAGTTGGGACGAATAAGCGTAGCTAATAAGGCGTGGCACAGGTATGTAAGGCTTACCCCTTCTTCTTTTGGCATGTCCTAGAGCTAAGTAAGGTATGACATGACACATACCTCGGGGTAACTCTACTCTTTGATTCCGAGTTTGGTTATGATGCCTATTCTCCTTTGTCATGAGCATGTTTCGTATGGTTGAGTCTATTGTATGATTACTAAATGAATAAGTTACTTCATATGGTTTGATATGTATCCGTGATTCCGAAACTCTGTTCGATATGTTCCTGTTATATCCCGTATTTTGCGTGTTCGGAAAAATTTGAAATAATTGTGACTAGTAAGAGGAAAGGCCATATTTGATCTAATTTAATATATGTGTTATTCATGAAAAATATTGATGCGGAAATATCGAGGAAGGCTAAGGGCAAAATTGGAATTTTGGAAAATAGTTTCATGAATTACAAGAGTTAGTCACAAAGTAATTGGGCTTGAAAAATAAAAAAAAAAAAGAAGAAAAAGCCCACAAAGTGGCCGGCCATGGTATATGGCCCAAGGCCCATGTGGGATTTAATCCATGTGAATAAAATGGAAGACTACTCTTATTAATCATCATATTTCAAGAACCTTCAAGAAAGAGAAAATTGAGAGCACAAAACATAGGCCATTCGGCCATGTCCATGGAAAATTGAAGTTCTTCAATCTTGATCCAAAAAATTATTTCTCCTAGTATTCCTACTAATTCAAGGGTCCTCTTCAACGTGGCATAATTGTTAAACCAAGAAAAGACCTCCATTCTTGCAAGGAGCAACCTAGGTCAAGAAGGAAGATAAGTGGAAAAGGTAAGAATCAACTTTCTTTCTATATGTTATGAAGGGTTGTTTATGTTGTAGTATGTAGAAATGGAGAGAATTCATGAAAATATGGAAGTTTGCATGATATAGCCGTGTGTATGCATGTGTTGTGTAGGTAAGATTAATTGATTTCTACATAGCATTCTAGTGGTCGTTGTTGCGAATTCTAAATTGAAAATGGAAGTTTGATGATTTTGGTTGAAGATGTGAATGTTGGAGATGGGCCGTGTGAGTTATGGTATGGTATGGAAAGAATGAAACAATTTTTCTTGAGTATTTTGATTATTGTTGCAATGGCATCTATGATGGAAATGAAAGTTTAATGATTTTAATTGAAGTTGTAAGTGTTAGAGAATTGTTTTAGAAGCTAATGTGATTTTAATGTCACTTTTTGTATTTATGGAAGATACTATTGTTAGTGTGTAAATTGTTGGGGTAGTTTATGAACTTGAATGAAGGAAAGGTATTGTTATGTTTTTTGTTACATTTGGGAGGTTTCGGATGAAGAAGAGTGTCGGTTGAATTGTTTAAATGTTGTACGGATTGTTTGTAATATTCTTGGATGTTGTGTGTGAATGGTTAAGGGCTAGTATTTGAATATGTAAACAATTATGAATTGAACATAAATGAAAAATCGTCAAAGTTGTAGAGAGAAGTTATGAACATTGGAATGTGTTTTGAATTGATTGTCAACATTGTTGGCATTGTTGTTGCTAAGTTGGCCGAGTTAAATTCTCGGATTTGTTGTTGTATGTCTAGCCGAGTTGAATTCTCGGGGATGTTGTATTTACAGGGGAGATGCTGCCGAAATTCCTGTAGGCAAGTGTTAACTTAAGATTGGATTCCTAAATGCCTATAGTTAATGTTTGGTATTTGTGACCAATTGTAGATTTTGTGAAGCGCAGAACTTGAGTTTGGATTAGCTTAAGGAGCGAATAAGGTATGTAAAGCTTTACCTTTCCTTCTTTTGGCATGTCCTAGACATAATAGGTTATGATACGAGCCTCGGGGGAAACTCTATTCCTAGAAATCCGAGCCTAATTTTGACCCTTATTCATTCAATGTAATTGAATTAGGTACTTTATGCTTTGATAGAAAAATAGTTTAAACATCCGTAACTTTCACAAACAGAACCGGATTGCCCTAAAACCTTTGTGGATGACTCCATAAAGTCTAATGTTCGTAATTTATGTACACCACCTCGACTTGACCCGAGGTGGGCCCACAATTTCCGAGACCTTTTTGTATTATTCTATTTGACTTATTTCCGTACGGTAATGAAAGGAAACTTTTGGCTATTGTTCCGGCTACTAAACGATCGTTGTTTTAACTATTCCATTGAGTCCCGTGATGAATTTTGATATGTACAAACGATCTCAGAAGTTTTGTTTTAACATAATCCATCGTAACATCCGAAAGGTACGTACTGTGACTATCGTCTGATTCTTTTTCTTAATGACCTATCGTTCGGATTACTTTGTCGAGTCTTTTTAAATGTTTTATGATGCATATAGTTTCTCACTACTCCACTCGTGGATGCCTCAATGCTTCCTTCACTGAGCCCGGGCCAGGATATGTTATCACGTGTATTCCACTGCATTGTTCGCCGTGCCTCGATGTGAGGGGGCAGGTATGACATGTACATGGGTTCTGGAGTATGCTGTGCCATGTACATATATTCTGATATTTGATGATATGATATGATATGATGTGATATGGCCATCTGATATGTTATGATATGTTACTGAGTTATTCCCTACTCTGGAGTATGCTGTGTTGTGGCGCCAGTGACGGGGTGGCGACCACGTTCTGTTCACCGAGTCCCCTAATGGGGCCGGATATGGCATATGTTTGACATGCATTATCTATGTTTTGTAAGTAAGCATCTTTGATATTCTGGTTATTGCATTCATTTTATGTACTTCCTGTTCCGGTTATGATTCTGTTTATTATACTTCCTGCTTTACATACTCAGTACATATTCCGTACTGACCCCCTTTCTTCGGGGGGCTGCGTTTCATGCCGCGCAGGTACAGATACCAGCTTTGGAGATCCGCCCGCTTAGGACAGCTACCCTGCGGTCTTGGAGTGCTCCTTTGTCCGGAGCCCACGTTTGGTATAGACTTTTCTGTTATATATGTACATGTTTATTCAGGGGTACGACGGGGCCCTGTCCCGTCTTATGATTCTGTATTGTTCGTAGAGGTCTGTTGACATACATGTGGGTTGTGTATATGTTTTGGGTTGATACTCTGTGATAGCCTTATCGGCTTCCACGCGCTATATCTGTTTATATGCGATAGTTAATAACGCCGTTCGACTTCTACATCTATATACTTTGTTTATATGCTGGTTTGGGTTATTGGGTACGTACGGGTGTCCAGCTCGGACACTAGTTGCGGCCTACGGGGTTGGGTCGTGACAGTTCCCGAGGTTGTCTATGATTCTGATTTACTTCAGATATAAGTATGGCTGATATGATTGAGCTTATTATATGATTGAATAACAAGATGAGCATAAAGAAGCGTGTTTCTAAAAGAGTTCTGTAAGTTTTGATGTCCCTAACTCTCGTAAGAGATCTCGGAATTTCTTTCAAATGTTCGTAAAAGTTCTGTGGTAAAAATGTCCGTAACTTTCATATACTAACTCCGATTGTCTCGAAACTTGTTTCTGAGCCGTCAGATGTCGGTAAGTGTACGTATCTATCGAGTCTTGATTTATGTGCATGTGGTTTCGCACTACTTTGTTCGTGCAAGTCTCAATATGTCTATTCATTGAGTCCCGGGCCAGGATATGTTATCGTGCGTATTCTTTTGCATTGTTCACCAAGTCCCTCATTAGAGGGCCGGGTATCGTATATGTATATGATGATATGATTATGGCACCGAGTCCCATGATGGGCCGGGTACGGTATATGTGAACATGATTTCATTTACCGAGTCCCTTAATGAGCCGGGTACGGTATGACTTCATTCACCGAGCCCCTCACTAGAGGGCCGGGTACGGTATGTATATGATATATGATGTTCACATGCATGATTCTATTCACCGAGTCCCTTAATGGGCCGGGTACGGTATGACTTCATTCACCGAGTCCCTCACTAGAGGGCCGGGTACGATATATATATATATATATATATATATATATATATATATATATATATATATATATATATATATATATATATATATATATGTATATGTATGCATGATGATACGAAAGTATGATGATATGATTTTGTCCACCGAGTCTCTTAACGGGCCTTACATGCTCAGTACATTTTCCGTACTGATCCCCTCTCTTCGGGGGCTGCGTTTCATGCCGCGCAGGTACACCCAGATGAGCTGAAGCTATAATAGAAGATGTTCCAGCGGAGTTGGCAAGCTCCACTTGTTCCTGGAGTGCTGCCGAGTCAAAATATGTGTGCTATGATGTCGGATTAATGTTAGAGACTTTGCAGACAGTGTCGTGGGTATTGGTTGTCAGTTCAGTAAGCGGCTCCATCGGCCGATGTGTTATGACATAGGTTCTATATGATTACAGATTTTGTTTGATTCGAAAGTAACGAAAAAGAATATTTCTGAAACTTTTACTATGCATTTCATCTTTATTTGATTTAAAAAGTCCAAAGGATTATGTATGTATTAAAAGTCAGAGGGTTCGCTCGGTTCTAAGTAAGGGTCGGGTGCCCATCACACCCTAGGTAAATTAGGGTGTGACAAAGTGGTATCAGAGCAGGTATTTCCTAGGGGTTGTCTGCAAAGTCGTGTCCAGTAGAGTCCTGTTTATGGTGTGAAGCGCGCCACATTTATAAACAGGAGGCTACGGGGCATCCAGGGGTTGTTGACCTTCTTTCTGTCATAGATCGTGCGATAGAGCCAAGTCATAGGAAAATGAAACTCTCTATGTGAGCCTTACATACGACGGAAGAAGGCAAGTGACGATATGGAAAGGTCATAAGGGTAAGTCTGGATATATTTGTTCTGTTACCTGAAACAGAAAGCTCTGGATGGTTGGAATGTGATATATAGCCGTATGTTCTGTGAGATATTGTCGATATTTGCTATGCACAGATTCTGAATAGTAGGAACGGTAAAGGAGACCCGGTCAGAATGCTTTTCAAAATCAGGATATTTGATCTGGAACACCTAACAGGAAGAGCGTGGAAAGGAAATAATGTAAATAGACGATAAGTGGGATGTGATATTTTAGAAAAGCTACGAATTGGGGCATGGCGTGAAAAATGATTGTGAGAAAGACGAGTAGCAGTCTGAAGGATTAAAATGGATGACGTTCGAGGCTCAGTAGGACCAAGATCCGTTAGAGGATTCAGAGAAGGTCGACAATTGGTTTTGTTGTAGATTATTATGTAAGGATGGTGAGTGGAAGTCCGAACTGGCTAATAATCGAGTATGCATAAGTAACGGCGACGAAGGTATGTTTGCTGCTATCGGGAATCCGGAAGTCCAGGACAGGAAATAATCATACACATAAGTGAAAAGTGAACATTGGGAATTGAAAAGGGTAAAATAGTAATTGTACAAAGAAGGACGTGTTACGAGAATGTCTCAGAATCTGTAAGACCTCGACTAGCCCCAAATCATGTAATAAAGGTCATGCGAGGAAGCGGACGCGATTATATCAGCATTAAGGCACTGTATTTCATCAAAGTTTCGAGGTTAAGCGTGCTAAGGTGGGAGCAATTTTAGGATGGGTGACCCCCTGGGAAGTATGCAAGAATTCTAATATCCAGACATAAGAGACAAATGAGAAGTTAGAGTAACCCAAGGGAAACTAGAGTATACGGAGTGACTGGAAACCTTAAGAGGTCGCGTAAGACGAGGTAGGCTAGACTAGAGAAGAGACAGAAAGTGCGTCACAGCTCTGGAAATTTGGATAGACTTGAATAGCGTTTGGAAGTATTTTGTGGGCTAGTTGATAGTAAATATATGTATATATATATATATATATATATATATATATATATATATATATATATATATATATATGAATGTGTAGGATATCCCACATATGATTGTATTGGTGGACGTGTGAGTTCCAGCAACCGGCGCTGCGGTATGGAAGACAACAACTGAGTAAGGGTACCGACGCTTAAGTGACAACAAAAATGAATGGTGCCAGTGTTATGAGATAAACTGATGTTATTTTCGCTACAGGTTAAGAATGGAGAAGTCCTAACACAACGATATTTGGAAGAGAAGGAAAGAGTGTAGACGAAAAATAAAGAGATCAAGTGTCGGAAGAAGGTGAATGTTAAGAAAACCTTAGTGAGTGAAACTCTCGAGAGAAATTACCGGTGAGAGTATGAGGCTATTTGAACAAAAATGCAAAGGTAGGCACGTGAAAAGGATAAAGTATGGTAACATGAACAAAATAAGAATGTGTGGAGTTCGAAAATAAATTTCAATAAGCGGGACTGACGGAACAGTGACTGCGACAAGGAATGTAAGGTAAGAGAAAAAAATGATTAGGCCTTGCGACGATGCTAGGAGATTTAGGTCCTTGAAAGGTATATAGAGGAATAAAATGTGCAGCTATATTAATGTGGTTGCCTCGGACATAGAAATGCTTTCCTAAAATGATGACTTGAGAAAAAGACGGGTTGGCACGTTTAAGGCAAAATTTCACGAACTCCAGAACCGATGCCATGAATGGCAAAGGAAGAAAAGTGTTCGAGGGGGAAGAAAACTAAGGAAGGTTAGGGACAAAAGTAGGAAAAATATACTAACGGATTGGTCGAAGGAAGAGGAGGACCTTTGGGAGCAAAACAATTGGAAAACTTTAATCATAGAAGTACGAAGGATACTTTGACAAGTTAGTAATAGGAACCCGATTACGCACCAAGGAAAGAACAAGTATGATGGGTCGACACTGTGATTGGAAAAATTAATGATAGGGAATAGGAATTCATGCGAGATCTGAGAGATTTAATCTTAGAGGGAATGCAATGAAAAAATAAAGAATGTGCATGGAAGACCGCTTGGTCATAGTGCCACAAGTACAGTTAAAGGCTCAATGAGCAAGTATAGAAAGTGTAAACTGTAAGGATTTTGTGCTAAGAGCAGAGGTAGTGGACGCTCGAAAA
The DNA here is from genome assembly GCF_019175385.1 of Lycium barbarum. Lineage (NCBI taxonomy): Eukaryota > Viridiplantae > Streptophyta > Magnoliopsida > Solanales > Solanaceae > Lycium > Lycium barbarum. Next base: position 81,818,452 of record NC_083342.1, on the reverse strand, counting down.
ATATGGATGCGCAGTGGTAACACAAGAGCATGGCCAAGAAAAATCATGAGTAAGTGAGCTAAATGAATGAAAGGATTAATAGTGGATGGAAGGACATGGAAACATTGATAAGAATGATGATATAGGCGCAAAATGAAAGAAAAACTTACAATAAAAAGCCTCGATATGTTATGCACAGATTTGGAAAGAAAGACGGGGAATAAGGTAATTATCGTAGACGAAGGTACTCGAATACTGTTGGCATACAAGGAACCCCTTTAAAAAGGGGGGGGGGGGGACATATTATATTGGACTTAAAAGGATATCTGAAAGAAGTAGAAGCCGATATGAGGGGAAAGTATAGAAGACACCTTAAGAAAATGCTTCATGCCAACATGAATTATGCTATGTCTATGCTACAATTTGAATCCCTCACATCGGGCAAATTGCGCCGTACCTAAGTACGCGGCGACGTGTGTTTGGAGAGTAATAGAAAGAGTAAGAAAGGGCTACAAGCTAAGTTCACAACGAATAATAACGGAAATGATAAGATTTACAGGATAATGGAGAGAATGATAAAAAAAATTCAAAGGATATTTCGGACGGGGACGACTATTATAACGGAAGTGTCAACGCTTGGTAGTTTGGAAATTTTTGAAAGAAAGAAAGAACGCAGTGCCTATGCATGGAATAAAAGAGTTCGTTAGATACTAGAAAATAGTTCATGGACCACTAATTATACGAAACATGAGAAGATACACTATGAAATTATATAAATCATCGATGTGAAGCGGTGCTCGATCATATTTGTGAGGAATCCCCACCGGAGAGCCAACAAGAAATAGCGAAGGATGAAATGAGCGCCAACACAAAGAAATCAAAGACAGGTATACTTGTGTCGAGAAATGTGAGAGAAGGAAATAAAGAAAAAGTTGTAATAAGAACTTAGAGATATTGCGAACGAAGACGTTAAGTGAACTCGGATCATAAGTTACCATATGTAACTGGACTGCGAAGGACAATAAATAAGGAAATATTTCGTACATACGTTTTTGGATGAATATTTAGAATGAAAGATTAAAAGGGGATAGTGACAAAGACAAAAAAAAAAATACAGGAGGCGAAGAAAAGAGAACACCAAGGGTTGATGAATATTTATAGCATGGTAAGCGAGACTGCAATACCGTAGATAAAATAAGGGCAAGGAACAGCCTGTGGCCATATTGGATTGTCAAATAAAATGGTTACGTACCAAAACCTGACTTCTATTAAGGTATTGTGATGAAATAGTAACAGAGGAGAGATGACCTGGGAAGGACAAGGATCATGAGTTGGCACAGCGGATAATAAAAAAACCCATGACACGGGATGAAGATCCATGTAAAGACCGAGAAGTCAATTATAAAGAAGATAGGATGAAAGATAAGGAATGGGCATGAAGGAAAGGAAAACTATGAAAGGGACCCTCCCGACGTATTATGACACCCCATAAGATCAGTTGAACATTCGAGGACGAATGTTCTAAAGGGGGGGGGGGGGAGGATGTTATAGCCCGTATTTTGTACGTTCGGATATTTCGAGAAAGTCAAGGCAAGTTGAGGGTAAGGCCATTTTCAAAAATTATTTTAATGTACAAGTTGTTATGAATATTATTGGTATGGAAATATTGAGAAAGGCTAAGGGTAAAAAGGGAAATTCACAAAAGAGTTCATGGAAATATCGTGGAAGGTTAAGGGCAAATTTGGAATTAGAAAAAAAAATATTTTTCATGAGCCACAACAAGCCAAGTTGGTCGTGTGGTAGTGTGTGTGGGTCCCACCGTTTTATGAGCTATGTAATTATATATGGATATAAGCTTACATAGCAAGACACAATTAATTCAGCCTTGCTTTAAGAAGTTTCAAGAAAAAGGGAGAAGGGCCATGTGTCCATATTTTTATTTAAGGGACTTAATTATAAATATAGATAAGTGGTGGAAGGAAATATATATATATATTTGTCTTCTAAATCTAGAAGAGTGGAGAAGAAACCAAAAAAAAAAAAAAAGAAAGAGAGAGGGAGCTAAGGCATTCGGCCATGGCTCCAAAAATGGAAGCCATGGAAGATGATCAAAATAAATTATTTCTTCTAGCAATCTAACTAATTGAAACGTCCTCTTTAACATGGAGTGATTGTTGGAGAAAGTAGAGCACTTGTTGTGCAAGTTGGGAAACTAGCCGAGCAAGAAGAGCTAAGTGGAAAAGGTATGTATTCAATCTTCTTTCATGTGTTATAGATGATTTGTGAGTATTGTAGCATGAATAAACGGATGAAATTCATGAAATAGATGTATGTTGAGGGTGGCCGAATGGGATTGATGGTGTAGGAAAGATGAATTGATTTTTATTTAGTAAGTTGATTGTTGTTGTTGTGGATTTCATAATAAAAAAATGAAGTTGTAATCGTTTGTGGATTATGGAAGAAGTTAATGTGATATTAGTATGGTTTCTTATGATTATAAGAATGAATGATATTGCTCAAGTATAGATTGTTGATGTAGTCTATGAATTTGGAAGAAAGGAAATGTGTTGTAATTGTTCTTGTTGAATTTGGAAGAATTCGGGTAGTGTATGTGTTGGTTGGGCCGTTTGAAATGTTGTGCGGGTTGTTGAAGTGTTCTTGAATATTGTTGAATGGTTTCGGATTAGTATGTGAATATGTGAACAATTATGAATTGAATATAAAGGAAATGTTATTGAATTATGTAAAGGAGCTATTAATGTTGGAATGTATTTTGAATTAATTGTTGAAGATGAAAGATATGATTGTTGGTATTGTTATTGATAATTTGGCCGTGTTGCATTCTCGGGTTTGTTGTTGTTAAATTGACCGAGTTAGATTCTCGAGGATGTTGTATTTACAGGGGAAATGCTGCCGAAATTTCGGTAGAATATAAATGAATTCATTTGAAAGACTTAGACAAGTATATGTCGATGAATCTAATGATTAAGTCAATTCTCTTGAATGTAGACTAATAAGTTGGGACGAATAAGCGTAGCTAATAAGGTGTGGCACAGGTATGTAAGGCTTACCCCTTCTTTCTTTTGGCATGTCCTAGAGCTAAGTAAGGTATGACATGACACGTACCTCGGGGTAACTCTACTCTTTGATTCCGAGTTTGGTTATGATGCCTATTCTCCTTTGTCATGAGCATGTTTCGTATGGTTGAGTCTATTGTATGATTACTAAATGAATAAGTTACTTCATATGGTTTGATATGTATCCGTGATTCCGAAACTCTGTTCGATATGTTCCTGTTATATCCCGTATTTTGCGTGTTCGGAAAAATTTGAAATAATTGTGACTAGTAAGAGGAAAGGCCATATTTGATCTAATTTAATATATGTGTTGTTCATGAAAAATATTGATGCGGAAATATCGAGGAAGGCTAAGGGCAAAATTGGAATTTTGGAAAATAGTTTCATGAATTACAAGAGTTAGTCACAAAGTAATTGGGCTTGAAAAATTAAAAAAAAAAAAGAAGAAAAAGCCCACAAAGTGGCCGGCCATGGTATATGGCCCAAGGCCCATGTGGGATTTAATCCATGTGAATAAAATGGAAGACTACTCTTGTTAATCATCATATTTCAAGAACCTTCAAGAAAGAGAAAATTGAGAGCACAAAACATAGGCCATTCGGCCATGTCCATGGAAAATTGAAGTTCTTCAATCTTGATCCAAAAAATTATTTCTCCTAGTATTCCTACTAATTCAAGGGTCCTCTTCAACGTGGCATAATTGTTAAACCAAGAAAAGACCTCCATTCTTGCAAGGAGCAACCTAGGTCAAGAAGGAAGATAAGTGGAAAAGGTAAGAATCAACTTTCTTTCAATATGTTATGAAGGGTTGTTTATGTTGTAGTATGTAGAAATGGAGAGAATTCATGAAAATATGGAAGTTTGCATGATATAGCCATGTGTATGCATGTGTTGTGTAGGTAAGATTAAATGATTTCTACATAGCATTCTAGTGGTCGTTGTTGCGAATTCTAAATTGAAAATGGAAGTTTGATGATTTTGGTTGAAGATGTGAATGTTGGAGATGGGCCGTGTGAGTTATGGTATGGTATGGAAAGAATGAAACAATTTTTCTTGAGTATTTTGATTATTGTTGCAATGGCATCTATGATGGAAATGAAAGTTTAATGATTTTAATTGAAGTTGTAAGTGTTAGAGAATTGTTTTAGACGCTAATGTGATTTTAATGTCACTTTTTGTATTTATGGAAGATACTATTGTTAGTGTGTAAATTGTTGGGGTAGTTTATGAACTTGAATGAAGGAAAGGTGTTGTTATGGTTTTTGTTACATTTGGGAGGTTTCGGATGAAGAAGAGTGTCGGTTGAATTGTTTAAATGTTGTACGGATTGTTTGTAATATTCTTGGATGTTGTGTGTGAATGGTTGCGGGCTAGTATTTGAATATGTAAACAATTATGAATTGAACATAAATGAAAAATCGTCAATAAATAAGGAAATATTTCGTACATACGTTTTAGGATGAATATTTAGAATGAAAGATTAAAAGGGGATAGTGACAAAGACAAAAAAAAAATACAGGTGGCGAAGAAAAGAGAACACCAAGGGTTGATGAATATTTATAGCATGGTAAGCGAGACTGCAATACCGTAGATAAAATAAGGGCAAGGAACAGCCTGTGGCCATATTGGATCGTCAAATAAAAAGGTTACGTACCAAAACCTGACTTCTATTAAGGTATTGTGACGAAATAGTAACAGAGGAGAGATGACCTGGGAAGGACAAGGATCATGAGTTGGCACAGCGGATAAAAAAAAACCCATGACACGGGATGAAGATCCATGTAAAGACCGAGAAGTCAATTATAAAGAAGATAGGATGAAAGATAAGGAATGGACATGAAGGAAAGGAAAACTATGAAAGGGACCCTCCGGACGTATTATGACACCCCATAAGATCAGTTGAACATTCGAGGACGAATGTTCTAAAGGGGGGGGGGGGGAGGATGTTATAGCCCGTATTTTGTACGTTCGGATATTTCGAGAAAGTCATGGCAAGTTGAGGGTAAGGCCATTTTCAAAAATTATTTTAATGTACAAGTTGTTATGAATATTATTGGTATGGAAATATTGAGAAAGGCTAAGGGTAAAAAGGGAAATTCACAAAAGAGTTCATGGAAATATCGTGGAAGGTTAAGGGCAAATTTGGAATTAGAAAAAAAATTATTTTTCATGAGCCACAACAAGCCAAGTTGGCCGTGTGGTAGTGTGTGTGGGTCCCACCATTTTATGAGCTACGTAATTATATATGGATATAAGCTTACATAGCAAGACACAATTAATTCATCCTTGCTTTAAGAAGTTTCAAGAAAAAGGGAGAAGGGCCATGTGTCTATATTTTTATTTAAGGGACTTAATTATAAATATAGATAATTGGTGGAAGGAAATATATATATATATATTTGTCTTCTAAATCTAGAAGAGTGGAGAAGAAACCAAAAAAAAAAAAAAAGAAAGAGAGAGGGAGCTAAGGCATTCGGCCATGGCTCCAAAAATGGAAGCCATGGAAGATGATCAAAATAAATTATTTCTTCTAGCAATCTAACTAATTGAAACGTCCTCTTTAACATGGAGTGATTGTTGGAGAAAGTAGAGCACTTGTTGTGCAAGTTGGGAACCTAGCCGAGCAAGAAGAGCTAAGTGGAAAAGGTATGTATTCAATCTTCTTTCATGTGTTATAGATGATTTGTGAGTATTGTAGCATGAATAAACGGATGAAATTCATGAAATAGATGTATGTTGAGGGTGGCCGAATGGGATTGATGGTGTAGGAAAGATGAATTGATTTTTATTTAGTAATTTGATTGTTGTTGTTGTGGATTGCATAATAAAAAAATGAAGTTGTAATCGTTTGTGGATTATGGAAGAAGTTAATGTGATATTAGTATGGTTTCTTATGATTATAAGAATGAATGATATTGCTGAAGTATAGATTGTTGATGTAGTCTATGAATTTGGAAGAAAGGAAATGTGTTGTAATTGTTCTTGTTGAATTTGGAAGAATTCGGGTAGTGTATGTGTTGGTTGGGCCGTTTGAAATGTTGTGCGGGTTGTTGAAGTGTTCTTGAATATTGTTGAATGGTTTCGGATTAGTATGTGAATATGTGAACAATTATGAATTGAATATAAAGGAAATGTTATTGAATTATGTAAAGGAGCTACTAATGTTGGAATGTATTTTGAATTAATTGTTGAAGTTGGAAGATATGATTGTTGGTATTGTTATTGATAATTTGGCTGAGTTGCATTCTCGGGTTTGTTGTTGTTAAATTGGCCGAGTTAGATTCTCGGGGATGTTGTATTTACAGGGGAAATGCTGCCGAAATTTCGGTAGAATATAAATGAATTCATTTGAAAGACTTAGACAAGTATATGTCGATGAATCTAATGATTATGTCAATTCTCTTGAATGTAGACTAATAAGTTGGGACGAATAAGCGTAGCTAATAAGGCGTGGCACAGGTATGTAAGACTTACCCCTTCTTCTTTTGGCATGTCCTAGAGCTAAGTAAGGTATGACATGACACATACCTCGGGGTAACTCTACTCTTTGATTCCGAGTTTGGTTATGATGCCTATTCTCCTTTGTCATGAGCATGTTTCGTATGGTTGAGTCTATTGTATGATTACTAAATGAATAAGTTACTTCATATGGTTTGATATGTATCCGTGATTCCGAAACTCTGTTCGATATGTTCCTGTTATATCCCGTATTTTGCGTGTTCGGAAAAATTTGAAATAATTGTGACTAGTAAGTGGAAAGGCCATATTTGATCTAATTTAATATATGTGTTATTCATGAAAAATATTGATGCGGAAATATCGAGGAAGGCTAAGGGCAAAATTGGAATTTTGGAAAATAGTTTCATGAATTACAAGAGTTAGTCACAATGTAATTGGGCTTGAAAAATTAAAAAAAAAAAAGAAGAAACAGTCCACAAAGTGGCCGGCCATGGTATATGGCCCAAGGCCCATGTGGGATTTAATCCATGTGAATAAAATGGAAGACTACTCTTATTAATCATCATATTTCAAGAACCTTCAAGAAAGAGAAAATTGAGAGCACAAAACATAGGCCATTCGGCCATGTCCATGGAAAATTGAAGTTCTTCAATCTTGATCCAAAAAATTATTTCTCCTAGTATTCCTACTAATTCAAGGGTCCTCTTCAACGTGGCATAATTGTTAAACCAAGAAAAGACCTCCATTCTTGCAAGGAGCAACCTAGGTCAAGAAGGAAGATAAGTGGAAAAGGTAAGAATCAACTTTCTTTCTATATGTTATGAAGGGTTGTTTATGTTGTAGTATGTAGAAATGGAGAGAATTCATGAAAATATGGAAGTTTGCATGATATAGCCGTGTGTATGCATGTGTTGTGTAGGTAAGATTAATTGATTTCTACATAGCATTCTAGTGGTCGTTGTTGCGAATTCTAAATTGAAAATGGAAGTTTGATGATTTTGGTTGAAGATGTGAATGTTGGAGATGGGCCGTGTGAGTTATGGTATGGTATGGAAAGAATGAAACAATTTTTCTTGAGTATTTTGATTATTGTTGCAATGGCATCTATGATGGAAATGAAAGTTTAATGATTTTAATTGAAGTTGTAAGTGTTAGAGAATTGTTTTAGAAGCTAATGTGATTTTAATGTCACTTTTTGTATTTATGGAAGATACTATTGTTAGTGTGTAAATTGATGGGGTAGTTTATGAACTTGAATGAAGGAAAGGTATTGTTATGTTTTTTGTTACATTTGGGAGGTTTCGGATGAAGAAGAGTGTCGGTTGAATTGTTTAAATGTTGTACGGATTGTTTGTAATATTCTTGGATGTTGTGTGTGAATGGTTAAGGGCTAGTATTTGAATATGTAAACAATTATGAATTGAACATAAATGAAAAATCGTCAAAGTTGTAGAGAGAAGTTATGAACATTGGAATGTGTTTTGAATTGATTGTCAACATTGTTGGCATTGTTGTTGCTAAGTTGGCCGAGTTAAATTCTCGGATTTGTTGTTGTATGTCTAGCCGAGTTGAATTCTCGGGGATGTTGTATTTACAGGGGAGATGCTGCCGAAATTCCTGTAGGCAAGTGTTAACTTAAGATTGGATTCCTAAATGCCTATAGTTAATGTTTGGTATTTGTGACCAATTGTAGATTTTGTGAAGCGCAGAACTTGAGTTTGGATTAGCTTATGGAGCGAATAAGGTATGTAAAGCTTTACCTTTCCTTCTTTTGGCATGTCCTAGACATAATAGGTTATGATACGAGCCTCGGGGGAAACTCTATTCCTAGAAATCCGAGCCTAATTTTGACCCTTATTCATTCAATGTAATTGAATTAGGTACTTTATGCTTTGATAGAAAAATAGTTTAAACATCCGTAACTTTCACAAACAGAACCGGATTGCCCTAAAACCTTTGTGGATGACTCCATAAAGTCTAATGTTTGTAATTTATGTACACCACCTCGACTTGACCCGAGGTGGGCCCACAATTTCCGAGACCTTTTTGTATTATTCTATTTGACTTATTTCCGTACGGTAATGAAAGGAAACTTTTGGCTATTGTTCCGGCTACTAAACGATCGTTGTTTTAACTATTCCATTGAGTCCCGTGATGAATTTTGATATGTACAAACGATCTCAGAAGTTTTGTTTTAACATAATCCATCGTAACATCCGAAAGGTACGTACTGTGACTATCGTCTGATTCTTTTTCTTAATGACCTATCGTTCGGATTACTTTGTCGAGTCTTTTTAAATGTTTTATGATGCATATAGTTTCTCACTACTCCACTCGTGGATGCCTCAATGCTTCCTTCACTGAGCCCGGGCCAGGATATGTTATCACGCGTATTCCACTGCATTGTTCGCCGTGCCTCGATGTGAGGGGATAGGTATGACATGTACATGGGTTCTGGAGTATGCTGTGCCATGTACATATATTCTGATATTTGATGATATGATATGATATGATGTGATATGGCCATCTGATATGTTATGATATGTTACTGAGCTATTCCCTACTCTGGAGTATGCTGTGTTGTGGCGCCAGTGACGGGGTGGCGACCACGTTCTGTTCACCGAGTCCCCTAATGGGGCCGGATATGGCATATGTTTGACATGCATTATCTATGTTTTGTAAGTAAGCATCTTTGATATTCTGGTTATTGCATTCATTTTCTGTACTTCCTGTTCCGGTTATGATTCTGTTTATTATACTTCCTGCTTTACATACTCAGTACATATTCCGTACTGACCCCCTTTCTTCGGGGGGCTGCGTTTCATGCCGCGCAGGTACAGATACCAGCTTTGGAGATCCGCCCGCTTAGGACAGCTACCCTGCGGTCTTGGAGTGCTCCTTTGTCCGGAGCCCACGTTTGGTATAGACTTTTCTGTTATATATGTACATGTTTATTCAGGGGTACGACGGGGCCCTGTCCCGTCTTATGATTCTGTATTGTTCGTAGAGGTCTGTTGACATACATGTGGGTTGTGTATATGTTTTGGGTTGATACTCTGTGATAGCCTTATCGGCTTCCACACGCTATATCTGTTTATATGCTATAGTTAATAACGCCGTTCGACTTATACATCTATATACTTTGTTTATATGCTGGTTTGGGTTATTGGGTACGTACGGGTGTCCAGCTCGGACACTAGTCGCGGCCTACGGGGTTGGGTCGTGACAGTTCCCGAGGTTGTCTATGATTCTGATTTACTTCAGATATAAGTATGGCTGATATGATCGAGCTTATTATATGATTGAATAACAAGATGAGCATAAAGAAGCGTGTTTCTAAAAGAGTTCTGTAAGTTTTGATGTCCCTAACTCTCGTAAGAGATCTCGGAATTGCTTTCAAATGTTCGTAAAAGTTCTGTGGTAAAAATGTCCGTAACTTTCATATACTAACTCCGATTGTCTCGAAACTTGTTTCTGAGCCGTCAGATGTCGGTAAGTGTACGTATCTATCGAGTCTTGATTTATGTGCATGTGGTTTCGCACTACTTTGTTCGTGCAAGTCTCAATATGTCTATTCACTGAGTCCCGGGCCAGGATATGTTATCGTGCGTATTCCTTTGCATTGTTCACCGAGTCCCTCATTAGAGGGCCGGGTATCCTATATGTATATGATGATATGATTATGGCACCGCGTCCCATGATGGGCCGGGTACGGTATATGTGCACATGATTTCATTTACCGAGTCCCTTAATGAGCCGGGTACGGTATGACTTCATTCACCGAGCCCCTCACTAGAGGGCCGGGTACGGTATGTATATGATATATGATGTTCACATGCATGATTCTATTCACCGAGTCCCTTAATGGGCCGGGTACAGTATGACTTCATTCACCGAGTCCCTCACTAGAGGGCCGGGTACGATATATATATATATATATATGTATATGTATATGTATGCATGATGATACGAAAGTATGATGATATGATTTTGTCCACCGAGTCCCTTAACGGGCCGGGTACGCTATGTGATAATGAGATGCATGATAAATGTTTTGGATGCAAGAGTTTTGGTATTCTGGACATTGTATAAGTTCTGCACCCCTTATGTCAGTTATGATTCTTTTACTGTGATTCTTGCCTTACATGCTCAGTACATTTTCCGTACTGACCCCCTCTCTTCGGGGGCTGCGTTTCATGCCGCGCAGGTACACCCAGATGAGCTGAAGCTATAATAGAAGATGTTCCAGCGGAGTTGGCAAGCTCCACTTGTTCCTGGAGTGCTGCCGAGTCAAAATATGTGTGCTATGATGTCGGATTAATGTTAGAGACTTTGCAGACAGTGTCGTGGGTATTGGTTGTCAGTTCAGTAAGCGG